>NW_017306832.1:365226-394709 GCF_000935625.1 Nanorana parkeri
TATATAGATTGATTTTCCTCGGACCAATGTCAGCAGTAAAATTCTTGGGAATACAGCAATTCTGTGATTAGATAAACTACCAGATTTCCCTCTGGACTAATGTTACAACATAATATTAGACTCATTCTGAGCACAGCTGTAGAGATAATTACCTCCAATAACACAGATATCATGCCTGCCAAGTGACAGATTTGCTTTGATCCCTTTTAATTACTCCGTGAAGTGAAGCGAAGAGCGCCAATCAATTGCAGTTCTAGTTCCCTTTTTTAAGAAGCCAAAAATAAAATGTGGTAAAATCAGCCCGAAAACATAAATGAGGATAAAGAATATTCCTTGAGGAACTTTGGAGCAGTAGAACTAAAAGTTGTTCTAATTGTACTTTTTTTCTTGGTAGATCTGAAGCATTGCACATTGACAAGATGCAATGTACCCATTTATCCCTTAAAGGAGAACTTTGGGGTCAGTGTTTTTCCTCATAGTTCTCCTAAGGGTCTCGGGAGGACATAAACTAGCGTCCTCCCGTGACTCAAAGCTCAGTATATCGCGAGCTACAGCTCGCGGTATACTGAGACTGCCACAGTCGGGACGGATCCCGACATTACTGTCGAGATCCACCCAGCTGCGTGAGTGACAGCTGGCTCTGCCGATCTGGAGGTGAAGTCAAGTCATCAAGAAGTGAGCGAGCGGCGGTATGTGCTCGCTCACTTCCCGATCTATTGAGCCGACGTGTGACAGTTTCATTGTCGCACGTCGGCCCGAACTATGATGTTGAGTGAAAACTATTCACCTCATAGTTCTCCTTTACCCCCTTCGTGACGGGAGATGCACACTGTACGTCCCGCCACAAAGTGCCTATATGACTGGCCACGTACACTGTACGTGACATGTTGTTTGCGGCTCTGTAATGCTGGTAACCACTGATTCTCAGCGATTACCATTCATTAATGAATGCCTCAGTATTGAGGCATTCATTTATGAAATAGTTAAGCTTTTGTAAAAGCTTCTTTCATAATGAAAGAATGAAGCCATTGCATACAAATACCGGATCGCTAAATAGCGATCCGATATTTGACAGCTGAAGATAGCAGAGTGAATCACCTCTCTGCTATTGGTTTTGACAGCTCCATAGACTGGCCCGATGTCTATGAAGCTGTGTGATACATTTCAGGCACAATGTTACACTGTATCTCTGTGCCTGAAATGTATAATTTCTGATCGTCTGGGCACGATCAGAAACCTTTAGGCCTCATTCACACACAACGCAAGAGCAAAATTGTACATGCGCGTATGTACTGTATGTGCATATATGCATGCACTATATGCAATCCCAGAATGCATAATTCGTAATAGCAATTTTAATGAACTGTACGTGCGTACACATGTGCAAACACCCATATATGAGCGTGAAATACGCTGCCCAGACGCATTTCGGTTCCGTTCTGTTTTTGCGCATTTTTACGCTATATAAATATACGGCTCCATACGCAGCTATGTGTATGGAGCCATCTATTTGCATATGCTGTGTATGGTACAATACGCACATATATAAGCGCGGCAGTGTGAATGAGGCCTTAGTGAGATCTGATTCTGACATGCTTTCAGGATCAGTCTCTAAGGTTATTATTACCTGTTCCTAAGTTTGGAGCAGCCTAATAATAACCAAAAATGTAAAAATTTAATTTATCAAGAAGCAGTCATAGTGACTGCTTGATATAAACTGACAAAAAAAAGTGTAAGAAAAAATTAAGAAAATTAAAAATGTTATATATAAATATATTTTTTATACTATAATTATTCTAAAAAATAATAATTAAAACTTGTGAAAAAAGTGTTTTTTTTTTAAACGTTTTTCCTGGTTTTTAAAAATATTTTATTCAAACTAAGTGGGGCGTTAGGCACACATGTTTGATATAATTATATAGCCCTATCTGTCCTCTAAAAAACAATATATATAATATGTGTCGGTACATTTAGTGAGGAAGTATATTACTGCCATGGAAGATTCACACAGCAAAAATGTAAAAAGTGTGTCAATCATTTACGAACAGAAACTGAAAACAAGCTCAGTCATGAAGGGGTTAAAGCATATCTAAAACCAAAAATATATATTGCAGCTTTCTAGTCCTTAAATGACACTAAACTCAGGAGTTACATTTTGAAAATGCATTCAAGTACCTGAACTATTAACAAAAATGTATCTTATTTGTGTATCACTCCTCTGTAGATCCTCAAATCATCTCTGAATTGGTGCCGACACTGTGCTTCCTTCTGGAGTGTGGCAACCACTCCAAGCTCACCCCGATGATGGCCTACAATATCACGTTTTGTTTACTAATTTGTATTGAGATTGTGGTCGATCTTGGAGCGGTGACTACTTTACAATGCATAGGGACCATGGGGAACAAAAGTAGCCACCCTCCACAAGGAAGGCGGTGTCGGCATCAATCCAGAGTTGATTTGAGGATCTACAGCTGAGTGATACACAAATAAGATAAGATTTGTATTAATAGGTTACATTAATGCATTTTTTAAGGTTTAACTCCTGAGTTTAGTGTCACTTTAACCCCTTGCTTGTCCGCCCATCGTAAAAACACGGCGGATGCTTCCCGGCGGGTGGACATACATTTGTGATTTATTTTTTTGTGTTCTGCTCGCACACGCCCCCCTGGCAGACGCGTGCGAACAGAATCCTGCCGGGAATGTGAACAGCTGTTACCAGCTGTTACATGCAAGCGTTCGGCCGGCTCATACCATAACATAAACTCTGTATTGACATTATATTAATATTGGAATGCAGTAATCAAAAGCAAATTAAGACGGACACACTTAAGACAAATAGACGTTTCCAGGATAATACATGCCACAGAACAGTGAGTACGCAGGATTTTTTTCTGGTTAGTTGAATACCAGATAACTGAGAGTTTAATGTATTTTGCTGTGTTTTTTGCATTTGTTATCACATTTTTACCTAATCCTGGGACCCTGCGTGGTGCCAAAATGTCACGTTTCCTTTGATACCATGATGGGACACACATAAGAATCGGCTGACTTTTTAGCTCACAGAAATCTAATGTCAATAAAGACATATTAATGAGAAAGATATCTGTGTGCAGGTGACATTCTTTTCTCTGTAAAGGCAAAAAACACACAATGTTAACTTCTTTTTTAACTAATATTTAGGTAATATTTAAATCTGTCTTTTCAGCTTACAGAAAGTGACAAACACTACATTTCTGGCAAGATGAACAGGTATTTTCTGTACTTTTTCTGCGCTACCCCCTTGGCTGAACCCTTGGACCTGGTGGCTCAGTAGTCAGGGGCCGCCGGTCTGGGGGTTCCGGGAGGTTCTCCACGGCCGGATGACTGGTCACTTCCGGTGTGGGTGACGCTACTGCCTTGCGTTCCAGGCCTCATTTCCGGCGCAGAGGAAGAGGGTAGGCCTGGCTGGTGCACGCGGCCTGATCACAAGCCTAACTGAAAGATCGCCGGCGGGAGAACTGGCTTCTCACCAAGATGGATCCTGTTACTCCTCCACAGACCGCACAGATGGATACAGGTGCTTCAGGCACCAGCTCTGCTCAGGTAGGTGGATACTTCCATGTACTCCCTCCCTGTAGTTCTGACTACAGCTATTTTCCTCCACCTGGGACTCGGTGCTGGGCTTACAGTGTTGAGGGGGCACTATTGCTTGTCTGAGACAAGGGTGGTTAGCGGAGAGGTCATTTCTGCTTATTCTGTGTTGCAGGTCCTAATTGCTAAAGGCAAGGTGGTCCGTAAGAGGAAGTGTGCAGTCTGTTCCTTTAAAGCTGGGGTTGGATTGGAAGAAACCTCTTTGTCAAAAATGCATTGAGGGGGTATGCAGGGAAGAGTCTGCCTCGGCATGCAGTAGCCTGTTATTCACTGTTAGGGAAGAACTTGTCTCTACCTTTTCCTCTTTTAGATGCATAATAACGGATTTGAGACCACCTGGAACACATACTTTGGTGCCCGGATCTCAGGCTCAGCATCTCCAGACAGGGTCAAGGTTGGGAGAGGTCTGTCAAAAGGAGCCAGAGGAGTATAGTATCACTGCATCCTCTCATCAGGGGTCTTCTGCTGAAGAGGACAGTGACAGGGATGATAGTCCTCTTATCTCTAAGTACAAATTGTCTCTGGAAGAGGTAGAGGAATTGTTAGGTGCCGTGTATGATACCCTGGATATTCAGGAGGAGAATGTGCTGCTATCTAGGCATGACTTGATGTACCAGGGGCTCCAGCAGCAGAAGGCCAGAGTTTTTCCGGTGCACAAGGTCCTCGCAGACACCATCTATAAGGAATGGTCTGAACCAGAGAGGAAACCTTTTTTCTAAAAACCTAAAAAGATGTTTTCCCTTCGATGAGGATGCATCCCTGCCATGGAACAAGGTTCCTAAAATTGATGCATCGTTATCAAAGATTTCGAGGAAATCAGATCTAGCCTTTGAGGATATGGGGGTGCTTAGAGACCCAATGGATAGGAAGGCAGAGGTCTTGCTTAAGAGGGCATGGGACTGTGCTAGTACAAGTCTCAGGTCTGCTTTGGCAACAACCTGTGTTGCCAGGAACCTGGAATATTGGCTTATCATATGTGATACAATTACATGCGGTTAGGAAACAATCACTCTCCCTGGACACATCAATCTTGGATCCAGGCAGAGTGGTTGTTGAAGTATGACATTTGGCAAGTGGCCCTAATGGGAGAAAAAAATATTTGTCCAGTGGCCCCCGAGTGAAGTGAGGTTAAGACACCTGTGCTATACAGTAGATGAAAACTTACTGTGGTTTGGTTTACTAAAGACAAATAAGCTGTTCACTTGTTCAATACACTAAGCTAAGGAAAAATCCCATTGGAAAGTCAAAGTTCCATTGTAAAGTGAACAGCCTATTTGCTATTATAAACTCAACCCCAAATGTGTTCTGAATGTCCACACATATTACCCTAGTATGGTCCACTGTTGTCACCATCAGGAATTCTTTCCTAAGAAGGCCATGTATGTAGACTAGAAGTGGCTGCAAAGAGGCTGCAGGAGACCATCAGCATTAAGATGCAATGAACAATAGAAAAAAAGTAAAAACAATTATTTTAATTACAAAATTTGTAATTGTTATGATATTTGGGCTTTAGGAAACTACATTCAGTTCGGGTTTATTTTAACCTCCCTGGCGGTAATCCCTAGTTTGGCTCGGAGTTAATTTTCATTACCAAAAGCGGTAAACCCCGAGCCACACTCGGGATTACACTGTAGCGTCTTACCTTGTCCACAATCCTTGCTGTGTCCTCCGGCCGTCCCTTGTTACGTCCCTTGCGAGCGTTCCTAAAGTAAAAATAAGAAGACAAAAAATAGAGAAAAAAGGAAATAAAAATGAAATAATCAGACCGCCAGGGAGGTTAAGGGCTATATGTATAAAATAATTGTCTATACTTGTCAGTACCATCCACGGGCCCAGATATAGGCCAAGCAGAACTTTTATACAAGAAGCCCTAAATGTTGGATGAACAATTGTCTATTCCAGCATATGCTGGATTCTTACTAACCTCTTCAGTTCTGGCAGTGATACTTACTTGGATTTCCTGGGCTTCCAGCAACGTTTTCTCATTCAGCTATAGAATAACAATGTTAGTTTATTTCTTTAATACATTTCCTTTTTGAATAAATTACCTTCACTTCCATATTTTACCTAACAATAAAGGAGATAGTAAGGAATGCTTTAGCTTTACCAGCCAAAATCACTCTGTCAATGATCTGGCAAATCTAAATCTGCAACCTGCTTTCAAGGATAACCGGTTTGGTCCCTTTACCAACTGTGCTTTAAATGAGCGTGGGTCCCCTGGCCATGCTTGCAGATCTCCACTCAGTGAATGAATGGGCCAGTAGGTAAGTACATCTTATGTGGCACACATCCTTTTAAGTGCTCTGTAAATAACCTTGTATAGACTTTAGTAGTCCCACCAGGGCTTGAAAAGTCCACTCGTCCGCTTGTTTGTGATGAGAGGATGGCTGAGCCCGACGAGCAGCTTCCTGGCAGGCCGTTGTAATTACACGGCCGGGAGCTTTACATTCAAGCGATCAGGCATCTCTAGAGACGCCCCATCGCTTGTATTAGCAGCTGTCACTGCTGTTGCCGGTCCCGAGATCCGCTTATGCTTCTTGGCCCCCCATGTAATAGCAATAAAGTTGTGTGTAAAAAAAAAAGTAATACAAAAATTAAAAAAGCATAAAAAAATTAAAAAAGAAAACAATTTTTTTAAAGTCCCCACCCCCCACATACACACGCAGATATGTGTCGGGTGCACCTACGTGCGAAAATGACGATTGCGCCTATTGTGCCGCACATGTTACATATCGCTGCCTACGTCGGTGTGAGAGCAATAATTTTAGGGCGATTAATCACTTATAACACTAAACTGATGAGCAGTAAAAGCGTTTTAATCGTCGCCTATGGATGTTTTTTGCGGGCGCACGCAATTTCAAGGCTTGACATGTTTGGTGTCTATTTACCCGAAGTGATACCGACTTTTATGTTTTACCAAAAATTTGGGTAAGAATAAATGTTTTATAACATTTATTTCTATTTTTTTCACATTTACAGTACTTTTTTCATTATATAGTAAAAAAAAAATAACCCCCCTTCCCCCGTGGTGATTATATACCTCAAAAAGAAAGCTCTATCTGTCCCCAAAAAATGTCTGGTCTGGCTGGTGAGACACCCTAAAATTTTTCAAGCCCTGAGTCCCACTGTATCATCACCATATTGAAATAGCACAACCATAAGACAATGTTACCCATCATCAGTATAATGATATGACCCCCCCAACCCTATGTAGCTGGTTCACTTCTTGACTTTAATTAGGAAGAATGGGTGGGAGCCCTGCGTACCTGAAAGGAGTGTGGGTGGACAGGAGACTGCCTGTGTGGTCTCCATTAGAAGTTTGGGTGGACGGCAGACTTCCGATGTGGTCTCCATTAGGAGTGTGGATGAAAAGTAGACTGCTGGTGTGGTTATAGTCATTTTGGTGTCACTCCGTCATGGACCGAATGGTTGACAGCTGTATGTGAGGGAGGAGGGGAAATAACAGCACGCCTTATCCCATTAGGGGAATGTTTTCCTCCTCTCTCTGCCGGCATCCATCACCAAGATGGCCGGTGGCAGTTAAGTGCACGTTATGTCATTATGCACGTGCGTGATGACGTCCCAGCGGCCACTCTGGGTGACACCGCAACCTGAGGACACCCCTGTGTTAAACATTGAAATTACAGTTTGACTAAAGAGCATTTTCAATACTCAATGAACACACATTAATGTAGAATGTTACAATAAAAAAAACTTTCTTAAAGTGGATGATTTACTACTAAGTAGAAAATGTTCACTTTGCAAAGTAAGTGATCTCTTAGCTTAGTGTAGATGGCAAACTTTCTTTCACTTTCAATATGTACAAGTAAAATGAAAAAAAAAATTGTAATGTATGTACATGTGATTGGAAGAACAAAAAGAACACAGCTGCCTCTTATTGGTTAAAGTGACACTAAACTCAGAAGTAAAATTTTAAAAATACATTTAAGTACCTTAAATGAACAAAATGTATCTTATTTGTGTATCACTCGGCTGTAGAACATCAAATCATCTCTGAAATGGTGCTGACACTGTCCTTCCTTCTGGAAGGTGGATACTTTTGTATCCCAAGGTCCCTGTGTGTGTTGTAATTTTGTAGAGGAAAAATTCAGAGTTAGGACTTACCGGTAACTCTATTTCCATTAGTCTTCCAGGACAGCATCACGAGATGGAATCTCCTCCCCCACACACAGGAAACACGTCACTTAATCTGCTTAAAAGACCCTCCTCTCCTCCACTCCCTCAGTCATCACGAGAACCGAAGGCAAGCTGGAAAAAGACAAGGCACAAACAGGCAATACCACTACATCACATTAACACTACAAGCATCAATGGGCGGGCAGTTGCTGTCCTGGAAGACTAATGGAAATAGAGTTACCGGTAAGTCCTAACTCTGAATTTCCCATAACGTCTTCCAGGACAACGAAATGAAAGCTACTTATTAGAGAAGTTAATGGAACAAAACAACAAAACAAAAATTCTGGGAATTTTTTTTTTTTAACAATACATTTTTATTAATAAAATTCTGGGAATTTTTGTTGACGAATGAAACCAAAACAAAAATTCTGGGAGTGACTATTGCATTTGGACTTCCGGTTCCCTGAGCTCTTCCTCTGCCGGTAGTAGGGAGGCATGCACAAATTAATAAAAACCTACTGATCTACGCAGCGGGACACCAGCTAGCAAACACTTCCTGCACAAACTGTACAGACGTGTCAACGTCAGGGAGAAAGATGGGAACAGAAGTATGGATGCATTTTCTATGTAATGCAAATGGAAACAAGACCCTTTATAAACCATGTACAGCAACAATCGTAAGTCATAACAGGTTAATAGAGGTTTATTTCAGGAATATATCATGAGTTTGGAAAGTCTAGGGACTTGCTTAAATAATTACACTTTAAATAAACCTAGTAGTCAACTACTGGAGATTTAGTCGACTAAAATTAGACTAAAACTATTCAGATGTCTAAAATACGACAAACTAAAATGGCATCTTAGTCAAAAGACTAAAACTAAGACTAAATAGAAATTTGCCCTCAAATATTAACACTGGTTGTAAAGTAACCACTGCTCCAAACTTGCTCCTGCGATGGACTACAGTCTCATATTTAGTTTACTAATTTGTATTGTAATTATAGACCATCACAGGAGTGATCTGGCAGTGGTGGCTTCTTTACAACACACACACACAGGGACCATGGGAAACAGAAGTAGCCACCGTCCAGAAGGAAAGACAGTGTCAGCATAAATTCAGAGATGACTTTCGGATCTACAGCTGAGTGATACACAAATAAGATACATTTCTGTTAATAGTTGAGGTCCTTGAATGTATTTTTAAGATTAACCCCAGAGTTTAGTGTCACTTTACGTTTAGTAGAGATTCTCTTTACAAAGGGAACATTCTGTACTCCACTAATTCAGCACATTTGTGTTGGTGAGGTGATTATGCCTACCGGCCACAAGATGTCAGCATAGTATCTTGCAATATTGAATAATCCGTGAAGGATTGTGAGATGTAGGTAAAAAGTGTTTAAAGGCCCAAAAAGCAAATACCATAATAAATATACCTTGAAATGTAAAAATATTGAAGATAATTTCCAGAAAACCACTTTACCAGAGAGAATTGTTATCTCTAATTCTTGGATAAAGCTCTTGTATTTAACACTTGCAGAATATTATCATTACTGTCATTATTTGGTCAAGATACTTCATTTGTAGTGACATAGCATATTCCTGGGAAATTTGAAGTTAAGAAAATACTTCAACTACTTCTACAACTTTGATGAAACACACATATACAGTATATGCCCCACATTTTCACAGGGTATTACCACAAAGATCAGCGTAGCATAATTGTTATATACATTTGGAAACTTCTTCTTCCGTCATAGAGTTCACACAGGGGATGGCCTTATCAAAGCAAGGCAAACATTTCTGGAAATCAGATATGCTATTTTTGTTAAATAGGCAAGAGAGTGAGAAGGAGATCTAAATGTTCCAGAATGCCACAGAATTAAAGGACAACTCTACTCTTTTGTAAAAGACATTTGCGTCAAGTGCTCAACTAAGAGTGTGCAATGTCATTTGGAATTTTAGCACAAACCTCTTAAAATATCGCCTGCATGCTAATTTCCATACAAGCAAATCAGACTTGATCCTATGTAAGGACTGAGCTAACAACGTATATAAGCATAATGGTTCACACTATGGTAAATCAGTGATTTCTAGTAAACTTCACTAATTAGATGCAGGCTTTCAATGCATGGTTTAAGCTAACTGGTAGCTATAAGGAACTTCAGGTTATACATTGAACTATATGTAAAGAGCCTAGAGTAGGTGTGTTTGCAAATAACTACATTACAAGTTAGAAATTAGTTCTCTGATCAACAGAATGCCAAGCAATGAGGTGGAATCATGTGTGACAGTTATTCCTGAAAGAAAAAGTAAAGCCCTGAGCAGATAGGCTGTATGCATTTCAAGGCTTAATTTCCAGTTTAGACTGCAGTGCACCATAAATGTTTTATGAAAAATTATCTTTCTATTTCAATAATGAAATATATATATATATATCACAATGTCACCCTGATGAAGGGACCCTGAGTGGCCCCGAAATGTTGGCTTCTTGTTGCATGTGAGGTATCAAGAAAAGTGCTATCCTTTTTGCACATTACAAGTGAGTGCTGGTGACTGCTATCTTTACCCGGTAAGACAAAGACACCTTCTCCCTGTGTTTCCTGTGATCTGCATCCCAGGCACCGTTTTTGCTTGCTACTTTCAGTCGGTTTGTGTGCCCCGATCCTCGGAAACCTCACGATGAGAAGGATGGTTAGGAGATCTTTCTTTCAAGAGATAGGTCCCATGTAGACCTCTGGACTTGCAAAGTGAACTTCCTAGTTTCCTTTTGTAAATCAACCCCATAGTATCTTACTTAAGGGAACTCTGGTGCCAGGTAACAGAACGCTGTGTCTGCTGACTTTCCAGTAAAGTACAAAACTAACAAGATGGATATTTCTTTGTGAAGAAGGAAAAAAAGGTAGCACTCGTGATCAGAACTCTCTTGTTTAAGAGTGGGAAAATCAGATGCAGGAAACTGAAATAAATACTTTTAGTCCTGGATGTAAACAGTGTGGACATAAATTACACTACCAACACTGTGCTGTGTAAGGAGACAAAAACCAGCAGTTACATGTGGAGTACTCAATGGGGGGAATTTATCAAAACGAGCAGACAATCTGGAGCAGCTGTGCATGGCAACCAATCAGCATCTCTCTTTCATTTTCAAAGCTTAACTGAACAAACTGAAGAGAGAAGCTGATTGGTTGGCATGGGCAACTGCTCCAGATTTTGTCTGCTCCCATTTTGATAAATCCCTGCCAATGTCTTTCAGAGATGAGGCTATTGCACACTCTATGAGGTGCAGTGGAACTCAGAATAAAAAAAAACTTTCCCACATAGAGATCTCTCTTTTACTTTGGAAAGCTGTAGGTCCCAAAGAACCTTCTATTGAGTCTCTAGTCTCAGAGTAGAGAAATTGATACATCCAGTTAGAAAACATGTTTCTCAGATGACGGTAAAGGGATAATTCCCACCATGTCCAGAATCCAGTAATGGTAAATGGGACTTGTCAGACCAAGGATCATTTTAATGCATTGCCCAAATTCTAGCTTCTTTAACCAAGAGGAGAATTAAGAAATACTGAAGCACAGCATGAAAAAGGGAGTATGTGCATGGAGTTCCTCAGAAATCCCAAAAGTAGTAAATGGGATAGTACCTTCTATGCTCAAAGAGTCAAGAGGAGGTAGCACTTAGTATAACAGGAACTGCCAGAGTCTAGGACTCTGACTTATAAGTGAGTATTTATTAGGCATTTCACAATGGGAGAGTAAGAAGAAAAGGAACACTGGAGTGGATGTAATAGTCATTGCTGTAGCAGAGTTCTATAAGCTGTAGTGAGCTCAATACAATCAATTCCATACTTAAGGGAAACAGCAGGAACTGATGTTTGTGGACCTTGTAGGTCGATAAGCCTCTCATGAGAGAGCCATGTATGAGGAAAGTTAAGCACCACAAGAAGTGCAATGATCCTAAATGTTAATAGGATATATTGTAAAAAAAAAAGGAGTGGGTGTAAAAAAGGGACAGTAAACCCTAAAATAAGCTCCAGTCAAAATAGTGAGATAGATTCTTTTGCCCCATCTACAGGCCTCCTGTGAGAACCAGGAGGATCAGAAATGCGACTGTCAAGTGCATAACCAAAGAGACGCCTTCCTTCAAAGGTTAGGTGTAAAAGATATTCTAAATGTATCCTCTACATCTGAGGCAGGAAGCCAAAATGCACTACGCATATGAACAAACTTAGTTGTTCTAAGAGTACGTGGCAACTAAGGCATAATGCCTCAGGAATTTCATCCACAAGTTCTAGAACACAAGGGTTATGTCATAAGCTGGAATTCATTTTAAAGGATATGATCCTTTGTGACATGGTTTCACAAATCAAATACATTACTGCCGGGGGGCGTGTCCTGCTCATGGCGGAGTAAGAAGCAAACGCAGCGAGCTCCGTGGGTTTCATCCTTATACCCCACTTATACCGACTTATACCCCTCTAAGTTGGGTCACACAAGATGTCCAAACGCAGCAAAGAAGACAAGCAAGCCTCACAGCGGGGAACCCCCTCGATGCAGGAATTTTTCACCTCGACTCGCACCAGGCCCCGAGGCCGAGACCAATCCATCATGGTGTCCGACCCCCCGTCTCCTACGCACACCCAGAGGCAATGCCCGGTCTCGCTCCCCCACACCGAGTGAACTCCGCTCCGGAACACACTCACCCCAGATATACGACTCCACGGACGCGGACTCTTACACTTCTCGCAAGCAACCGTCTGACGTCCCGCAGGAGTTCCAGGCCTTGCTGAACTACCTACCCACCAAGGAAGATTTTGTGGCCCTGGTCACTAGAGTGGAGGCGGCTCTTCAGCGAGACATGTCTAAGATGCGACAGGAGATCCAGACGGTATCGTCGGAAGTATCCGCGGTGACCACCACGTGTGCGGCCCTGGAAAACAGGGTTCTGGCCTTGGAGCACGCTCATCCGGAGACATCACCGCACATTGCGGCCCTCCAACTGCGAATGGAGGACCGCAACCGTTGCCAGAATGTGAGAATACGGGGGCCTGCCGGAGGCTACAAACCCGGCGGACCTTCGTTCCATGGTGCAGGCCATATTTGGCTCACTACTCCCCGATACACCGCCGGAATCCATCTTACTGGACAGGGTACACCGCACCCTCGGCCCGCCATCTCTGGAAGTGTCGCGCCCGAGAGACGTCTGCCGCATCCAACAATACCCCATGAAAGAGGACATTCTATGCCAGGCCTGGCTGAAAAAACCGGTGGAGTTTGACGGAGCGGCCCTGCAGGTGATGCCAGATCTCTCACGCAATACCCTCCGGCGCCGGGCCCTGCTGCGGCCTCTCCTCTCTCTGATCCTCCAGGCAGAAGCCTCCTATAGATGGGGATATCCAATCCGCCTACATGTTGGCAAGGGAGGTGCCTCCTTCACGGTCCGCTCCCCGGAAGATGTTCTAGGCCTCTGCGAGCTACTCCAGGTATCACCACCTCGACTACCAGACTGGCTTGCACACCTACCCGATGAATCCCCAATGTCTCCAAAACCACGCCGGGCTAGACGTCCTGCTCGGTCATCGTCCGGCGCGCCTCCGGCCCAGAGACCGACAGACCGTCCCAACTCTGCGGAGCCCTGATTTTCCTGCATTGACCCCTTCTCCATGTCGTTTCCCCCTTATACTCTTTTCCACCCCTGTCTACGTCCGTGGTCTCTCCCCCGCTGTACCCCATCCCCTCTCCCCAGCCCCCCCTCCTTTGATCTTTCAGCATGTCTTCCCTCAGGATCCTATCGCTCAATGCCAGAGGTCTCAACATTCCAGAGAAGCGGAGGATGCTGCTCACGGACCTTCACCGCCAAAAAGGACAGGTGGGCTTCCTTCAGGAGACTCATTTCGCCGAGGGGCGTGCCCCCTCTCTTCGGGATCGGCAATATCCGGTAACGTACCACAGCTTCTCCCCAGACAAAAAATCGAGGAGAGTCAGTGGAGTCAGTATAGTGCTCAACCGCTCTTTGCAATGGCAGCTTACTGCAATGTCCGCGGGGGAGGAGGGCCGCCTTTTGATGGTAAAGGGTAGGGTAGGTAGTCACACGGTGACTTTTGTTAACATATATGCCCCCAACCAGGGACAGGTGACTTTTCTGGAACGGGTCCTTCTCCAGGTGGATGACTTCCGGGAGGGCTTACTCGTGATTGGAGGTGACTTTAATTTACACTTGGACCATCTAGTTGACTCCACTAACCAGTCCTCCCACCTGCCATTTGCAGCACTGAAACGCCTGAAAAAATGCCTCCATGCTCACCTGCTCACCGACGTGTGGCGTATTCACCACCCTGACACCAGAGACTGTTCCTACCACTCCACAGTCCATGACACATATACCCGTATCGACTTTTTTCTGATACACCACAGTAACCTTTCCAGGATCTCCCGATCGGACATAGGTAACATCACTTATTCTGACCACGCTCCCGTGCTCCTGACACTGGAACTCGGCCCCCCAGAGCCTCGCAGTTGGAACTGGAGGCTTAATGAGACTCTCATACAGGACCCCGAGACATCCCCTGACATTGAACGAGACCTCCGCCTCTACTTCACAGAGAATTCCACACCGGACTGCTCGCCTTACACCATTTGGGAAGCACACAAGGCTTACATACGGGGTACTCTTATAAAGCTAGGGACCCACCGCAAGAAACAATGGTTGGGTCAACAGCTCTCGCTTCTCTCACAAATCCATACCCTGGAACTCAGCCACAAACAACGCCAGGACCCTTCCCTACTCACCCAGCTCCGTTCCTTGCGTGACTCCCTACGGTCCCTATACATGGATAGGGCAAAAGCTACACTAGCCAAGTGCCGCCGCCACTTTTACGAGTTCGGCAACCAGTGTAGCCGCTCTTTGGCACAGGCTCTAATACACCAGCAGTCCCGCACGTTCATTCCCGTCATTAAATCCTCCGCGGGCCGGACGTGCCACCTCTCAGAAGATATATCCGCGGCTTTTCAAGACTATTATTCCGGTCTCTACAATCTCCCCGTCCCCCGGGACGCCCAGGCCCTGACGAAACGACAACGCAACATTCGGGCACACTTGGAAACATCCGCCATGCCCACCCTTTCACCTGAAGTACGAGAATCCCTAGAATCACCTATCTCCTCAGTGGAATTAGAGGCAGCCATTAAATGCACCAGTGCCGGTAAGGCCCCGGTCCCGATGGCTTCACCCTCTTATATTATAGAACTTTCCCAGTATACAATCCGCCCCCATGCTGGCGGCATGGAACTCCATCCAAGAAGGTAAACCCATGCCCAGACGCATTATCGGCGAACATAGTGGTGATCCCCAAGCCAGACAAAGACTTCACGGTTTGCCCCAGTTACCGCCCAATCTCTTTACTGAACGTGGACACCAAGTTACTGGCCAAGGTCCTGTCCATGAGACTGCTTTCCCATATCCCATCTTTGATTCACGCAGACCAGGCAGGGTTTGTCCCATTCAGAGAGGCCCGGGATAACACCACCCGGGTCCTCAATGTCATACACTCGGCCCTGTCGAAGGCCATACCGAGTTTAATTATGTCCACGGACGCAGAGAAGGCCTTCGACAGGGTTGACTGGTTCTTTCTCCGACTCACGATGGAGCATGTGGGGCTGGGTCCGGGCATGCTGTCATGGGTGATGGCCCTATATTCACGTCCAACGGCCAGAGTTTGTGTGAACGGGATATTGTCACCCTCATTCCCGATAACCAACGGCACCAGGCAGGGCTGCCCACTTTCACCCCTCATCTTCATATTGACCCTCGAGCCCCTCCTCCGGACCATCAGAGGCAACCCAGACATCCAGGGCATGAAGGTGGGGGGGACTACACACAAGGTTGCGGCATTCGCCGACGACTTACTATTTTTTTTAACGGCTTTGGACATTACCATACCTAACTTACTGGCGGCGCTGCAAGACTATGGTGAATTATCTAACTATCACATTAACACTCAGAAGTCAGTAGCCCTGAATCTAACAATCCCACCCCCCATGCTGTCACGACTCTCGCAAAACTTCCCATACCGGTGGTCTTCCACATCGCTTAAATACCTAGGGGTTCTTATACCCCGAAACTTGGCGGACGTATACAGCTTAAACTTCCCCCCGTTACTGCAAAAGATTAGGACAGATCTTCAAGGGTGGTCACGCTCCACATTCTCTTGGACAGGGAGATGCAACATAGTCAAGCAAAACATCCTTCCACGTCTCCTATACCCCTCACAAGCCCTCCCGATATTGATTCCACGCGCCTTCTTTCGCTCCACAGGTATCCCCACCTACGATTTAAGCTCTGGTTCTCTAAAATAAATGACATCAGATATATGGAAGACCTCACCAGTTCAGTTCGAGGCACCTCCTCCAGATTCTCGGCGTCCTGGTACTACTGGATAGAATTTACCACCTCTGCAGAATACCGCGCGATCATGGATTCCTAAATCCTGGCAGTGACGAGCTGAAATCATCAATTTCTTCCTCCCTTTCGTCCTCTCACCCACTCCCCCCCTCCCTACCTATCCTTCCCCCCCTATTCTATACTCCACTAACCACCCCCTTCCCTACCTCGCCTTTGGCATCACTAGCAATACCCCGTGATTACTTTCTCCCCACGGACCGCAAGGAGGGCCATCAGGCCCCGAAGGGCTCGGCCCAACTAAACTCCCAAACCCCCAGGACTCCCTCTAACGGCGAGACATTGGGGGTGGCACTTACCCCTGAGAGATAGTCAGGCCTTCTCATACCTAACCCACCTTCAGATCCACGTGGACATACTCACAACCTGGGAGGTGATCCCGACCTACTCCTTCATACTGGGGCCTCCGTGAGAGGGTACCCCCCCATTCATATAGGTTCCATGGACAATGGCAGGGATCCCCTGGTTAACCTGTACCCTGAATGCTTAGTGTTTGCTGATGTCATGTTGTATAAGTGTTATTTGCATTTTCTTTTTCCTGTCGTGCCCGGACCTGCGAGTCCACTTGGGCACAACTTCCCTGTTATGTTTAACGAAATTCTGAAAAACTTGAAATAAAGAATTTATTTAAAAAAATACATTACTGCCAAGCAAAACCTTGGGTACTCTACTAGGAAAAGTGTGACCAGTTCGTATATGGTTCCAAACCGGCCTTCTCAGACCTACCCTATGCAATACCATATGGGCCTGTGAAGTCAGCCATCTCCCTTTTTGGACAATAGGGAGGCATGCATTCCTGGAGAGGGCAGGCCAGAGCACACCCATTGAAGCTCCTACAAATTTGCTTTAGTACAACAGATTGACTATGGACTCCTTCTTGTAGTAAAATATATGGGTCCCTAATAACTACAGGCCTCTTTACCCAACTAGAAATTCTAACCTGTGCACATCTCACAAGAGAATACATATAGAAGGCTATATTTATTTATTTCCAATATTTATTCATTGCCAGGATATGACAAAGAACTTTACATTGGTCAAGTTTGGCTGAGTTATAGCCCTAACTGTCTGCTTTGCAAATTCCTACTTCTTTTTGTGAATAGACAAAAGACACTTTTTATATCAATGCCTATGGCCATCTTAAAGTGAAATTAAGCTTAGGAGTTAAATCTTAAAAATGCACTCAAGTACCTTAACTATTAGCAAAAATGTATCTTGTGTATCACTCAGCTGTAGATCTTCAAATATGTCCTTCCTTCTGGAGGGTGACTACTTTTGTTCCCCATGGTCCCTGTGTGTGTTGTAAAGTAGCCACCACTCCAAGCAAATTAGCTAACTAAATGTGAGATTGTAGTCCATTACAGGAGTGAGCTTGGAGCGGTGGCTATTTTACAAGTCACCCAGGGACCATGGGGAACAAAAGTAGCCACCCTCCGTGATGAAGTACAGTGTCCGCACTAATTCAGAGATGATTTGAGGGTCTACAGCTGAGTGATACACACATAAGATACATTTTGGCTAATAGATAAGGTACTTGATTGCATTTTTAAGATGTAACTCCTGAGTTTAGTGTCACTTTAAAGAGGAACTTTACCCATATCTTTAAAATAACAACAAAGGCACCTTTTAGAAATGTTTAGTAATGATTATCTATAAACAGATATTTTTAGTTAATCACAGACTTTTTATTTTTTGCATACCTTATTTTTCTTTTCTTCACCAGTTTTCTGATAGTGGCCATTTTAACTAAGGGCAGATTACTAGATCTCCCTTTACTTTCTCAGCAATGCTCTGCTTATGTAAGCTTCCCTAGATGCAATGCTTGGGCATGATTACATCACTTGTACTAAAGTGAACCAGGAAGTGGAAAAATAGAAATTGTAAGTAAAATAAAAATATGTTTGTTTAGCTAATGAATGTAAGATGATTTCATATCAGCATGCAATCTGTATGCTGATGGGATTTTTAGTCAAAAGGGTAAAGGTCCACTTTAAGATATAGGGGTCTATTCACAAAGCTGCCGAGGGCAGCCGAGTGAATGACCGATCAGAAGTGAAGTCAGCCGAACAGATTTGTGCAGTGTAACTTTCATGACATTGTCATCTTAAAGGATCTTCACAAAATAATATTTTAAGGCAAGATTAAGCTTTGTTCTTCAGAAATCCTTGCCGGAATTCACAATAGGAAATACCTTGTTCAGTAAGTGAAACACTGCAAAATGTTAATGCTTAATATGAAAGAAATTTGTTTCAAGTATGGGCGGTTTTCATATGGTAATCAGTACGGTTCTGGATTCTAAAAAATGCATACCGCTTCTATTAAGTGTAGCTAGATTTCATGAATATTAATAAATATTCATCATGTTAATTTGGTGCTTTGTTCTATGTGTCATGCCAAAATAGAATTTATAATGTCCATCAGCTGAAATGAGCACTGAAATAAGCACATTATTTAAAACATTTTTTTTTTATTATCAATAAAAATTATTTTTTTTAGAAAAAATTTGATACTTTTTGTACATCTCAACCTACAATCACCCAAAGTAATTTGAAATGGCTAGAGAAAATTCATCACCCATAGTTTTTGCTAATTTTGAAAGATACAACATAATTAGATATCTCAATATACGTTGTAATATATGATTCGGTTTTATAGAGAACAATTAAATAGAAATATTTTCCCTAAATCTATTAATGATTTTTAGACATAAATCAGCAATCATTATTGAAGCTCATCATTAGCTGAACTAATATTTAGCTAATGTAAAATCTTTATGTGAAAACATTTGAATTTAATTATTTTAGGAATTCTAGATGATATTTTTTGATGTACAGTATGTGTTTACAAAAAACATTCTTTAAAATTAATTTACAGAAGCAAAATAATCTAGGGGTCTATTTATCAACATTTTAACACAAGGTTAAAAAGTGACTCTTGGGTGAAAGTCACGTGAATTACAGTTAAGAACATTATTAAATGGACCCTTAAATCTACTATCTTCAACCACACTCTATAATGCAGGGTGAGATATTTTTTTATAACCATTCAATTTCACACTATACTTGTCACAAACACATTTTTATTTCAGATTTGATCTGTCACATCAACAACGTGTTGATACTGTTTAATATGAGGGTGTATCAAAAAGCATACAATTTGCATTGATTTTAGCAGTTGGTTATCATACAACACTTGTTGTTGTTGTTGTTGTTGTTATTGTAGTTGTTGGTAATTTTTATTAAAGGAGAACTATGGGGTCAGGGTTTTTCCACATAGTTCTCCTTAGGGTAACGGGAGGACACAAACTAGCTCCTCCCGTCACCCTAAGCTCCGTATACCGCGAGCAACAGTGGGGAGGGGGGAATCCAGCCCCTCCCCTGTCCTGGCAGAGAGCCGTGACAGGATCGAGAAGTGAGTGAACACCGGCATGTGTTCGCTCACCTCCCGATCTACTGAGCTGACCTGTGACAGTCTCATTGTCACAAGTCGGCTAGAACTATGAGGTGAGTGAAAAGCACTCACCTCATAGTACTCCTTTAATCACAGAGAAATCTGAAGCCAAATCCATTTGTAACTAGATTCAGAAAATTGAACCTCACCAGTATGTCATAAGTTCAAGACAGGTTAATTTATTGTTCACAGTGTAAGTAATGTTTTAAAACACTAAGCCCTTCATCAGGCAGGCAGTGATCAAGGACATCAGAGGATGTCGGGATACAAGATTGCTGCAAACCTCTAATGTAATATTAGACCTGTAATGGTGTGTAATGGCAAACTATGGATCTCAACCTGCACTCCCTACCCTCTACCTCTCTAGTGCTTTCCCATGATGGAGCATGTCAACAATTAGTCAGAAATTTGTGAGTAGGTTGGACCAGCAGTTTTGTGTAAGTGCAATGACTTTATTCAGTGTGACATTAAATAAGAACCATATAGGTCTTGCATTTTAACCTGTGGGTACCCTAACCTAACACCTGGCATCAGGGTATACATACTACCAGCTAGTTCTATCTTACATCAGATGTGAGCCAGAGAAGTACTGTGAAGAGTAGAAGGAAGATAGTGCCTGATTCACAGAAGTGCAAAACCCTTACAAGAGTACACAATGGGGGGTCTACGAAAATTGGTAAATTCATGGGAAGGAAGCTGTCATAATGTCAAAGAGTGCACTGTTATCAACAACAAGGCATATAGGAAGAGCTTGCAGATATAATCAGTTCCTGTTGGATATAGAAACTTGCCATGTAATAAGGTGCCCATTTAGTGTATCTTGGACAACTATGATAGCTGTTGAAATGGAATCCAGATTACTATGCACATGCCTTTCATGTTATCTAAGCCCAAACCTGTATCAGGTTCTTTTTTTACCTTACGTTGCCTCCTGCTATATAATTGTTCTTAATTGTTCATTGTAACATAAATGTAAAAAGGACTGATGTATAAATAGTGTACTAAGAAGCAATTACTTGCTGCCCATAGCAACCAATACATTTGAAAGCTGATTGGTTGTGATGAGCAATAAGAAATATCATTGCCTGCACACTGCTAATGCATCATCTATAAAAGTATACAGTTACCATTTATGTTTTTTAGTTTTTTTAAATACCTGTTAGTATTCTTGGCTGGAAGAAAATTAATTGTATTCAGAAAACAGAGAAACATCATATTTACAAGTTTAATTCCTACAATGCATACGATTATTATGGCTTTCATACAACTTTGTACTCAGGATTAAAGAACGCACAATGCTGTTGTTGTAAAGCATATTTTACTGTCCAGAGCAATACAAAGAAATAGTTCCATAGATAAAATGCATGGTCAAGAAAATGTTCAGCAGACACATTGTATAATAAAAGAAAAATGACAAAACAGTTTGAAGTGTGATAAAGCAATAGCCTATTTATACTATCAATAAACAGCTTTCATGAGTGGGCCTGAAGAACAATAAAATACACCTATAAAAAGTAAGAAATGTCATAAATAAAACAACCATCCACAGATGTTCCAATGACAGATAAGGCCAAAGGCGTTTTCTTCTGACCAATGTAATAGTGGATATTTTTCCTCAGCTTGAAGAATGTTTGCTTTCAAACCTTTTTTTTATTATGATTGTAAATTAACATTTATATAACAGTGAACATTCTCTTTATTCGCTTCTTTCACAGTAGAAGCCCTGACAAAGCACTGAGGTAATTCAAGGCCTTCTCTCAGCAGCTCAACTTCCCCAGTCAGAGCACCTGCTTTGGATTTACATTTGATATTAAAAGATCTAAAGGCTGCTGGGAAATGGGATGTGGGGCAGGTTTAGCTGAGCTGCCAAGTGAATTAACTAAATGCTTTAGCTGTGAATTTTAGGGATGAATTGTTCCATAGTGCCTGAAGCTACAAAGGGCAGTGAGGACTTGTTGTAAATCTTGTTTACTGCTTGTGAAAAAATGTGTAAATACTTGAATGTCCACAGCCTGGCTACAGGTTGACTTTAAGAACATTGTATTAATGTTTTTAATAGTCATAAGATACATAGGCCCTGGAGCCAAAAAAAAGAGTGGGTCTCAATTTGACCGTCATTTTTATTGCTCCACATTATTTATTCCCAGTATTTATTTAGTAATACATGGCACACTATTAGTATCATTCTTTATTCCCCTGATGGAGGTTACTGTGTAATGTTCCTACCACACTTATACTTACTAGAGCCAGGTTAGCAGGAAGCCAACAAACCTTCCAGTATGTTTTAGGAAGAACCTGAAGCAAGCTAGGCAAGAATGTACAAACTCTGTTGGGATTTAAACCCAGGAATCAAAACAGCACTTTTTGTCCAACTAACCAAGTAGCTTAGTGTAACAGTTATAACATAATTGCAAACCATATCAGTCTGTTAAAACACATGGTTGCTTGTTCTGGCTGATAATCAGAAGAAGGAGCCTTGTGTCTTGAAAGCATGCTATGATTTCCACAGCAGTGTGTTATTCAAAGTATTACACTTAAATAGTTTTGTTATTTGGATAAAAACAACTGTTAATTACCCCATGAACCCGGGAACCAGAATTGCATTGAAGAATGCTATTAACTATGCCACTTTTACTCCAGGATGTCATTGGTCCATAGTCTGCCTAGAACTCAAGGGGCATCTACAGCACATTTTGAGTGAAGATACAGATGACCATTTTGTTTCTGTTCTCTGCCATTACTCTATTCATCAACACTGAAATTACTTTCTACAACATTACAGTTAGCTATGGCCCAATACAATAGCTCTTAAACAGTTAAAGTTAACCTTGGAAAATTAGACTCTGTTGGCCTATAAAGAAAAACATGAACAATATAATGTTTACTTTTAGTGAAAAATGCATGTCAAATAGATCAGCAAATCCAGAGATATAGACAGTTAAAGTTATATTAGAAATTCAAACTTGACTCCATCCCTTCTTGCCTTCCAGTCCACCATTGTAATATAATGGGTGGCCACATTGATCAATAGGGAGGCTTGAAAGGTAGGAAGTCAGGCCCAAGCTTTACTCTAAAAATCTAAAACAAATGTAAAGTCACAAATCATTTCTTCTTATACATCTATTCATTACACCATGTCCTAAACTTTAACTGCCCAGATTTGAATTGGCAGGTTTATTTTAGGTAATAAAATAAAGGAGTGGTGTGGGGGATCTTTTAAAGCATTAGGCGTTCTCAGTCAGGTCTTAGGAAGTATAAAGTGAATGTTTATTGTTAGGCAGCTCACCTAAGAGCAGTGGGTGAACGTATAAAGTCCAGATTTAGCCAGCATCTGGAGTGATCATACTAAATACCCCCCAGGATCCCTCCAATTTCATCAGTCAGCAGTACCAAGTCCTGATGGAAGGGGGGCATTTAAACCTCTGAAACAGGTTGACATTTTATAAAATAAAAGTCTAAATAACATTAATTCTGGACTTTTGACATTCTGCTTTTGGCACTTTCACCCAGGTTTACTTTAAGTATTACTGTAATATCTTGTTACTCTGCCACCCTAAACACTTTGTCCTCAATTTTATATAGAGATATTACCTGCATTCATATACAGATACTACTTGCATGGTGTTTGAAGTGTAGCAGATTGCAGAACAGCCTTTAGCCATTTGTTAATATTATCTTATTCAATCTCAAGTTGTTGTGCACATCCTTGAAACTGCTATTCAGGAGCTTTATCCAGTTCATATGTAATAACCACTACACTAGTTATTTTATACTTTGGTGTTCTCAGTTTGATTCATATAGGGATACTACTAGGGATACTACCTGCGTGGAATTTATGGTTTCTACAAAAAAACAAAGTTATGAGTTATATAGTTTATGCCAAATTAGCCATAGTGTGCATATTTAGATTTTATTTGTGCCCAGTGTTTCACAGCGTTATTGTAGATATGCAAGTGTCCATTTGTCAGTTTGTCATAATAGTGATTCATGGAGTAGAAACAGAATTGTAATACATATCTTCCACTGCAAGGTTGGCAGAATTTTATCTCCATAGATTGTTTCCATAAATCCATTGCCTTCATGTGGTACAAATACTATTTATTCTTTTGCCAAGATACCATCACTTTATTCTACTACAGATGCAGATGATCCTTGCAACGTTTTTGGCTGATTAATTCCAAAATACTCTTTAACGTATGTAGGGATAAATGTATAAGGTTGTAACTGATTTCTATTTTTTTTTCTTTTTTACATACAATTACCTTTAAATGTATGTTTGGCATGTTGTTGTGTGTTTTATACAGGTTTTTCTAAATTCCCAACAATTAAAAAAAAATTAGTCACAACTTGTACTTTGAAATCCTACACTACCTTACTGTGTTCAAAGCATGTTAGGGGATGAAGTATTCTAGGAAAAGGAATATATATTCATACCAAAGATATAAATAACAAGTAAAGAAAAAAGAACAATAAAACAAATTATTTAAGCAGGTGACATTTTTGTGACTTGAGTTTGCTTTGGAACTCCAAAACAACTGGCATACTTCATGCTTGGATGTGATCGCCTTGGGGAAGAACTGTTTCTTTATAAACTTTAGTGAATTCTCTAGTGTCTGAATTTAAATTAATTAAGTACCAAACGTTGCTTCATGCATTCAACTCTAGCAAGCAGGTTTTACTATTTTAATAAATGTAGATGTCAGGTACATTAATCCCATAGAATCTGTGTAGATTAATGAGGCAATCTAGTGACATTCACCTTTCTGGAGGACTTGTATATACTGCTTCATATTTAACATATACTTGATTGAAATAATGTAATTATCTGTAAGATATTTTAATTGGATGGGTGGTTTCCTAAAAACATGAATTTAAAGAGACTACATGCCAGTTAATCTTACTATTGGGAAAAACAACCCCAACTATACTCCGGCATGCCCTGCTTCAGTTCTCATGTTATATACTAGGCTAAGGGCATTCATGTTAGTCAGCCTCATGGGTGCAGAGAAAAGGCTTTGCCCCAAGACAAGACAGAATTGGCTGCTATGGGAGGACAAAAGATGCTGCTACACCAGTACACCACCTATCAATCATTGTGCTTCATACCAGGTCGTATTCAGTTACTTTAAACTTCACATCTGTAGGACTAATGTGCTTTTCCCCTAGTACAACACTCACAAATGACACCAGGTCTTGTACAATCCTTATAACACCCCTGCTAAACAGTTTGAGGAAATAGGCTGCTATGGTTGGATGAAAAGTGCTTCTCCTCTACTATACCATCTGCCAAAAATGGTGCTACATACATGCATACATAAGTCCCAGGCAGTCTAGTAACAGTAAGCTTCACAGCAGCAGAACTAATGTGTAGGTCAAAGGTTAGCAAGAATGGGCTGTTATGTAGGATGCGAGCTGCTTTTTCTGCCTAAAGCCATTGGGAAAAGCAGCCCCAGTCATACTCTGGCACATTACACTTAAATCTTCATGTTATATACTAGGCTCTAGGCAGTCATGTTACAGCCAGCCTCCTGGATGCAAAAATAAAGCTTTGCTCCAAGATAAGACTGAATGGGCTGCTATGAAAGGATAAAAGATGCTTCTATCCCCATATACTACTGCCAATCAACATTTTGCCTACTATGTCCCAGTCATGTTACTGTAAGCTTCACATCTGAAGAACTAATACGTGGCCCCGTGATAATGGGGAAGGGGCTGCTATAGGAGGATGAAAGGTGACTTTCCCCTTATATACCACCCACCAATAATTGTGCTACACACTAGGTCCCGGACAGTCAGCTTACAGCAAGCTTCATAGTATAGAACTAATGTATAGTCACACAGAGAATTGGATGCTATGGGAGAAGAAAACATCCCCCCCCCCCGTATACCACCTGTTAATCACAGTGGTAAATGCTAGGTCCCATGAAAGGTGTTTAAGTTCACTGGGAGTTAATAGAGGCATGGGGCATATCTATGCCCATCCCTGCCATTGATAGCCATGAAATTGTGATAAGAAGGAATGTTTACGTAGAAAGTCCTGTTGTAATTCTTCCACGAGTGGAAATGTTTATTCACAGAAAGGGTTGTTGATGTATAGTGAAATAACACAGGGGCTCTGTTAGGTGGTCAGTTTAGATTAAATAGTTCTTGGCAGAGTTCCTTTCGACAAAACAAATGTGTATATAAAATATGCCACTAAGAGGTGTATTAAATAAGACAGAACAACATGGATCCACTTTGTAGTCTGAGAATAAAAACATATCTCAGTAAATAAAGCCATTCTACCATGTTGATTTGCTCCATGTGATGTATGTTTCCATAGTAACAACTTACGCTGCATTATGTCCAAGAGAGAAATTTCAAATTACATCTGTTCTATGAAATGAATAACAAATGTTTTGTTTTTGTTAGCTGGACAGCAGGCAGCACCGGCTAACCTTATATCTTACTGCATGGGACATTACTAATCAAATGTGTTAAAACAGCATTACAGAGGTTTGTGTCTGATCCTTGTTACCCCCTTAATCCCCCTGATGTCAGATCATGTTAAGGCCCAATTCCAAGCTCATTTGTTCATTAAAATGGTCCCCCTGGGCTATAATAAAAACAGCATAGGCTGCAATATTTACCTTCAATTTGGAGCTATCCACCACAGTACCTGAATATTCTGGGTTAAGTGACCCTGGGAAGATTGAGGACATACTGTTATTGTAGGGTGTCATGGGCCAGCCCCTTGGGGGTGCATCACTGTAGCACCCTATTCACAATGTACTGATGCAGAGAGCCGCTCTGATGTCCTTATGTCACCATAGGCCCTTGCAGCATTATGTGACCAGCCTGCAGATATTGGGAAAAGGCAAGTGTAAAGCAAACAAACAACAAACAGTGGCAGGACACAAGGGGGTTCGATTTGGGGGTGGGGTGCGAAGCCTTATCTGACTAGCCTGCAGACATCGGGAAAAGGCAAATGTATAAAAAAAAATACTGCAAACACTGACAGGGCACAAGTGGGGGTCGATTTTTGGCTTGGGTCACGGAGCCTAGAGTTGGGCTTTAAAGTGACCTTGAAGTCGAAAAGGTTTTTAAGCCATTTCAAATGTTGATTAAATCACTTACATTAGATCCTGCTCCTTGATGTTTAAAAATCATCCAGCAGAATCAACTGGTCCCCTGAGCACAGGTCCTGATATCCTGTTTTAGAGTGACTCCTTACCCTTGCAGGGTCCTATGAAGCCACCCTTTTGTGTGCTAGTAAGCTGTTTGTGTCTCCACAAACACACAGGCTTGGCAAGGCAAGTCACTCCCTTGCTCCCTGCTCCTCCTTCCTCCCTTATCCAAGCTAGTAGTGATCTTTGTGATCTTGGACATATCAAGAACTTCATTGAAGCTAAGCTGAGAGAGTTGGAGCCAGCTGTTTGGAAACATGATGACTGTAAGTGCTTGGGCAAAAATGTAAACTTTTATATTTGTTTGATCTAAATTCATTATTTTTAACAGGTTTGGGAGTTCCCACACCATTTGTATGCTTCTTAAATAAATATCAAATGTTTACATTCAAATACTTATGTCTTTAAATAGGGAAAATGCCCTCACAGATGTTTGAAACATTGCTTTTACTTATCATGAATTATATTTAGGAAGAAGCACCCTTTGAACTTGGAGAAAGATCTCCTCAGTACAGGTATCTAAGGTACATGACATATGTCTTTGGATATAAGTTACAAGGATCTACACACAAGTTTGCACACGAGTGCAGTAACTTAGAATACCATCCATGCAATCCCTGAAACTGTATACACCAATACAGCCACTAGGGTTGACATGACCAAACCACATTTTGATCTGTCAGGGCAAAATAGAAAAACCTTCAGTATATCTCTGCAATGCGTGTGCATTTTTCCCACATGCTTCTCTGTAATAAACTGATAACTCTGCCTCTGCTGCACTGAAATCCCAAGCATTGTTGTAAAGAACACCCTTCCCCTTTACGATATCGGCACAAATGCGCACAGATGCTCATACAGGAATAAACATTCTGACGATAAATTCTTAGTCTGAAATGAGAGGTTTGCCGATTGAGCTGACTATGATCTAGTTATCTGCTAACTCTCTCTCACACACACATCCCTATTGAATTTGGTTGAAGTATTTGTTTACAGACTGAATGTGACTGAATGGCATACTGTGTCTCTATGTTAATGCCAAAAAAGTCACTTCAACTTATTGTTCCCAGCTTTCAAATCTGCTGTCAGTGCAATATACAGAAAAAGATGGAAAGTAAGCTTCTTTGTAACTTCAATTTGTATTTACTTATTTATTAAATCAACTTCTACATATATATATTTTCCAAATGGCTTATACATTATGCCTCCACAACACGCCATGAGCAGATGCCCATGAAATAAGCACAGAGATCGAGCTATGGTAGTCAAAGGGAGTGCAACCCAGGCTAGGGGTCTCAGACCAGATGGGGCTCTAAGTATAACTATTGTTGATGTGCATCAAACAAAATACGCTGACAGCCCTATGAGGGGAATTTATCAAAATTGGAGCAGACGGAATCCGGCGCAGTTTCCCCATGGCAACCAAACAGTTTCTCTCTTTATTTTTTTTCAGTTAAGCTTTGAAAATGAAAGAGAGAAACTGGTTGTTTGCCATGGGCAACTGCTACAGATTTTGTCCGCTCCAATTTGGATAAATTCCCCCCTTTGCTGTTTGAAAGGACCTGCCAGGGTAAAAATAAGAGTACTACAACTGTTGACTTTCTTTTGGGAGGTGTGAGTTGGCTGTCATCCTGATCCATTCATCACTGTTTGGTGAGTCACTGGCCTGGACAATAGACATGTAACCCCACAAAAAATGTGTTTTGTTTTGAATCTATTTTAATTTTGATTTCTTTCCTTTTTCGGATCCAAGACCTGATTCAATTCGTTATTCTGATTTTGGATTCGGATGGATCCGAAAATTAGTTTATTGACCATTCGGATTTGTTTACATATGGACACATTCAAATGCGGAATTTCAGATGCATCCGAATGATGAATATCCATTTGGAAGCAAACAAAATTTACATGTCTACTGGACAAGTTTGTGCATATGAGGCGCCAGGATACTTGTTATGCACATGCTCATTCCAAGGCATTGAGGTGCTAAGTAGAGCAATGACTAGACTGAAAGCCCCAAAGCCAGCATCATCAAAAACAAATCTGCAATGGTGGCTTTTTTATTTCATATGTTCATGTAGAAGGGAGCACGGTATGTGCGTTAGCACGTTACAATGCCTTTCATTTTAAAAGATCAGCCATTATTATGTTACATATATCTGAGGAATGTCAGCTGTAAAATCTCCCTCACATTTAT
Organism: Nanorana parkeri; assembly: GCF_000935625.1. Lineage (NCBI taxonomy): Eukaryota > Metazoa > Chordata > Amphibia > Anura > Dicroglossidae > Nanorana > Nanorana parkeri. The sequence continues at coordinate 394,255 of NW_017306832.1, forward strand.
GCATGAAGTGCAATGACATTCAGACTGTCCTTTATCCTTGATAACATAGAACTATTACACTAAACTGTTTGCAACACAGCCAGTCAGGAGTGCATGGCATATGCTGGCAGTGCCGACCAGGTCTCAGAGCACATTGAGCATATTCTGTTCCTGTCAACAGGCTTTACTGACATCAATATCTGTGAGTATTTATTTCTACTTAGAAATGATGTAAGTAAAACAATCTCTTTTTTTGTTATCGTTTTAAACAGGAAATTCAGTAAGGAAAAAAAAAAGGTGAAAAGTATTTTCGAGTAGTCACAATGGCCACAGCTAGTCCTTTCTTCTATTGTATAATCCAATGCTTTATAATAAAAAAGTGCATTTTTTCAGAGCCTGCAGTTCTTTCTAAATGTCATTCCTGCTTCACCATATGATGGACATGAATTCTTTTTAAGGTGTATATATAAATATAT
>NW_017306832.1:394804-430663 GCF_000935625.1 Nanorana parkeri
CTTTTGTTTTGTTAATTTTTTGTTTTTTTTAGTATAGAGCAGCAAATGGTTAAAATTCCTGTTAGTTTATTTTTACCACTGCCCTTGTCCCATTGGGGGGATTTCCCATCACTTCCTGTCCCGGAGACACAGAAAAACGTGAGAGGACACTAGAAGTATGTGTGTGGAGATAAACCATAATAAAAACATAATGGAAGTTCTAAGACCCCTTTTACAGGTCAACCTTAAGTTCTGATACGCAGGCGATCCATGCATGGATCTAGTGAGCCGGCATCTTGCTTGGGCCCCCCCAGAGCCTGAGGCCCCGGGCGCCCGCACCGCCTGCACCGGCGGTAGTTCCGCCACTGCATGGATCCCCTGCTGATTGGAACTGTTGTGACATCCGTGTCTATCCAGTTTTTTTCCTCCATTATTCCATGGAGGAAAAAAAAATGAAATTTCCAGACACATGTTGGTCTATGGGAAGTCTGATGTAAGAGGACATTTGTCTGTTTACATCAGATTACATCAGATTACTCCTGATCCGCTACAATCAGGTCTGCCAAAACAGAACTCTGTCCTGTTTGGTTTTCCGTACCGGGCCGGAGTCAGGGGTAATCGGATGCTACCAACCAGATCCACCCCAAAAACTGATAGACGGACCTGATGTGTGAAAGGGCTCTAACTTTTCTCTGTGCTACTAAAAATTAACACTTTTTTGCAATTTCATTTTAAAGTATGTGTCCTAAAAGTGCTACCATGCCTAAAACATACCAGAGCTTAAGACCACTTTCACACAGGTGCCCGTCCACTCCGATCAACAGGGAATCAGTGGACAGATCTGTGCACTTATTTCTGTGACAAAACTGAGCTGTATGGACCTATGTTAAGACTATAGGCAGCCGGATGCAAGTGGACAAGCAGACATGTATCCATTTACATTCAATTACCTCAGATCTGTCACACTTAGAGATCCGAAAAAACTGAGAAGGATGCTAAATGAACGTGGAGGAAATCAGATGTAAATGGACACACATTCATTTATATCTGGCTGCCCGTAGAGTTACATTGGATTTCCAATCAGATCCATCTGAAAAACTGGCAGGCGGATCTGATCGAACCACCCGTCAGCAAAAAAACTTCCCTCTCTTTTTATCTGTCTTCTAAATTTCAACTGCAATGCAAGATTTTCATCTGTAGCCCTTATTTGAAATTGCAGGTGATATGTAAGGGATAATGTAAATGTATTATAAAGAAGGATTATGGGTAAGGGTAGCACAATTTAAAAATACTTTGATAGATTGAACGACTATGAATGGATATATTTACACTTGTCTGTAGCTGTTTTTTAATTCTTTAGATATAGCTTGAGTGGTTTAGCCAAGAAAAAAAAAAGAGATTGTGAATACACTCTAGACAAGATAATGACAACAGCAAGTGAGCTTAGTCTATCCAAAGTTTATTCTGTTAGACTGCTGACAATTTTTAGGTATCGCTATAATAAGAAGGTATATTACTTGCTGGATAAGAAAGGAGATCTCCAGTCAAAATAATCTCACCATTAAATTATTGTAATAGGTGCTGTGAGAACTAGCTTCAAATAGTAGAACTTTAAGGATGCATCCACTAGCTGAAATGTTCTTTTAAGGGCTTCTTTGCCCACTTTTATTAAAAGAAAGCTCACAGATAACAACTTAGTTGCTCTCGCAGGGGTTGCTCAGCATCTCTTGACAAAAATAAACATATGCTCATCCAGCCCCTTGGCTTTGCTCTTGCAGCACCGCTGCTCCGGCCTCAGTCCTCCGGCCACTGTCTGTTTCCCCAGACAGCCTCAATACTGTGCTAACCTGCACAAATGGTTCACAACCCGCAGTTCCCTGCTGCACTGGACTCCACTTTGACTCCTGGGCGCAGTCTTCCGACCCCCAGGTGGAGCCCTGAACACTTACCCGCACCTTTACCTTAAGGGCTGTGCACAGCTGTGCAATCAGCAGGTGCTGGTCACGATGAAAATATGAACAGGAACAGAGATTTAATCCCTCCCAAGTCTCTTAGAAATCTCCAGGTTCTGGGATCCTGTGCAGAAACCATAAAATCTGGAAAGAACTGCAAAGCCAGCTCTTTCTCTGTAAAGATACTTGACTCTTGAAACCTCTCGGCTCCTCTGGCCGAGGGTCCTGGGTGACAAAAAGGCCAAATTACACCATGGCATTGCCATGCACTGCCACAGTGCTTATAGATTGTAAGCTTTCCCGGGCAGGGTGCTCCTAAACATCTTGTCTTGAATTGTATTGTAACTCTAATGCCTTCCTTGTATTGTAAAGTGCTGCACAAACTGTTGGCGCTAAATCAATGAAATATTTTGTAAACTTTTTTGATTGTGTTAATAAAATTAATTGAAGTTCCCTCAGTCTGACAAGTAATTGCTGTCTAGCCCATCAGTCCTTTACGAAGGGGCATTTTTTCTTGTTTTTCATTTTTGCTGAGTGATTTGAGGGTTTATTACGGACAGAGGTTAAAACGAAATAACAGATGGCTTTGAGCTTCTGATATGCTATTACAGTGTAAGGAATCCTGGATATTTTTTAATGCTAGATCAATCCTGTATTATAATAATATTGCACTGTCAATTTTACATACTATTATTTCACATCAGTCCCTGCCCTCGCAGAGCTTACAATCTAAAGTCCCTATCTCACATGCATACATTGGGCCCAATTAACCTACCAACATGTCTTTTGGAGTGAAAGAGGAAACTCCAGCAAGCACAGTGATAAAATACAAACTTCATGCAGGTAGTGTCCTGGCTGAACCTGGATACAAAACCTGGATAGTTAGAACCTCTGCAAGTCAGAAGTTCTAGCCACTGAGCCACTAAATCACTTCTATCTAAACAAAGGACAATGCCATTTCAGTTTATGCTCTAACAATACCAACCATTACACACAGTCATTTAAATGTCAAATAAAACTTTGAGTACTGAAAACTTAAAAGGATACATACGGATTCTGAAATGATGTTCCAAATGTGTCCTTGGGTTCTCAGCAAGCTGTATTTTCCTGTCCTTATAATGTATTCTTTGCTTTCTGCAAATATTATGGCCCTGAGACCACGCTGAGCCCCAAGTTAGATTGTCTCTCACACTTCCTACAGATTCAAATTGCCCTGTTCCACAGCCATGCAATCTTTTATTTTATTTTAAGTACAGTAATTTTAGTGTCTTCTCATGAAAAATTACACAAATGGTTGCCAAGAGACTAAAATATTTGCCTGAAGTGTTTTGGATGTGGTGTTCCAAGAGGCTGCTGAACACATCTAGCACAATGATATAGTTGCACTGTGACATTTAAACTAGACCATTTTGTAATACATTGTCCTTTTCTGATAATGTCTCTCCATGATGATATGATGACTTGTCTATCTGCATGCCAGATAACAATGTGGGATGTTTAGTTAGATCTCTGCGCAATGTTGTCAAGTATGTTTTTATTGAAAAGTGTCTTTGTTGTATTTGTACAACGGATAAAAGCTTTTCTATTTGATATACTTGATCTTTCTGCTTCATGACCAAGAATTACCTCTACACTACAGTTTTCTCAGGCAAACTTTTCAACAAATAGTAGTAAATCTGACTTGCTCAGTGAGCTTGTAGAGATCCGTATGTTTTGAACAGTCAAGCAGTGCCATAGTTATTTGATGTTATTCTATTAATATACTGTTGCAGGTCTCAGCAAGAACTGTAACGTGTCCCCAAAGCACACTCCAAACTCCATCTTAAAGTGGCTCCGTCATCACGAGCTACCTTTCAGGCATCCCGTGTTTTCAAATGCCGCTGATTTGCTGATCCTCAGCCATTGCTGGTATTCAACAGTTTTAGGAGTGTTAAATACCTCCTTCCCCTGCCACACTCTGTAGTTCCTCCTTCCTTTAGTGCAGTCGTTCTCAACCTGTGTAACTTCAGGACCCACATTTTTCCTTGGTCATTAAGTCTCTACCCAAGTCGCATCGCACTGGAGTACACAGCATTGCGATACCACGCGTTCTGGGGCAGGCAATCGAACTGTGGGCAGGAGGTGCATTTGGGGTGCCATTCAAATAAATGGTAACGCAACTACTGCACGTCCTGATGCAGGAGGTGTGTTGCGTTACCATACCCTCAGCCCACCCTACCTCAAGCTGACACTCGGCGCTGGGCAGCATATTTTGAATGGCTGATTTGCGTGAGAACTGACAGTGCTGCGCTAGTAGCCTCTCACCTAGTGCAGTGGAAGGCAGGCAGAGACCCACTGAACACAGGGTTGCCCACTTTTTGGTCACAACCCACCAGTTTAAAATCCCGACTTTAGTGACATACTGTACAAATACCTACAGTGGCCGGGGATCATTGAAGATGTAGAGTTTAAAGACAAAGGTGCCGGAATGATAAGTATACATGTTCTTCTGGATTCAGTGGTGACAAGGTCACTTTAAAGGTAATTGTACAAATAACAGAACAAAATAACACCCCTAATTTTAACAATCCAAACACCAAACAATGATAAATGGGGCTTTTAAGGTGTCATCTCCAGAATGAAAGGAACACAACCAAACACATAATATCATATAAATCACATATTTTTTTGTGTTTATTGAAATTACATCCTGTATTTAAGGATCTTCAATCTCCAGGAAGATCTTCCCAAAGAAGCTTCTATTGGCTGCCTCCGTTCTTCCTAAAGAAGCTTCGGCGAAATGCATAGAAGGATGGACACACAACATTTTTATATGTGACTTACCGATGAACATGATGATCAGTTGTACCTTTTGTGCTCTTCTTGCGATTTTTAACCTGTACATATAACATTCACCTCACATTTGCTAAAAGCCTTTAGATAGCACATATGCCATTCTGGAATGGTGGATTTGTATTCTTAAATATGTGTGTAAAAGTCAAGTATGGTCACATTTGGCATTCTGTGAAAAGTCACCCTAATATACCATAATTTCTACACTATACATTATATCTTATTTATATATATACACACGCACACTATATTGCCAAAAGTATTGGGACACCCCTCCAAATCATTGGATGCAGGTGTTCCAATCACCTCCATGGCCACAGGTGTATAAGATCAAGCACCTAGGCATGCAGACTGCTTCTACAAACATTTGTGAAAGAATGGGTCGCTCTTAGGAGCTCAGGGAATTCAAGTGTGGTATCGTGATAGTTTGCCACCTGTGCAATAAGTCCATCTGTGAAATTTCCTTGCTACTAAATATTCCACAGTCAACTGTTAGTGGTATTACAACAAAGTGGAAGCAACTGGGAATAACAGCAACTCAGCCGGGAAGTGGTAGGCCACGTAAAATGACAGAGTGGGGTCAGCGCATGCTGAAGCGCACAGTGCGCAGAAGTCGCCAACTGTCTGCAGAGTCAATAGCTTCAGACCTCCAAACTTCGTGTGGCCTTCAGATTGGCATAACAACAGTGCGTAGAGAGCTTCATGGAATGGGTTTCCATGGTCGAGCAGCTGCATCCAAGCCTTACATCACCAAGTGCAATGGAAAGCGTTGAATGCAGTGGTGTAAAGCACGACGCCACTGGACTCTAGAGAAGTGGAAACATGTTCTCTGGATTAACGAATCACGCTTCTCTGTCTGGCAATCCGATGGATGTGTCTGGGTTTGACGGTTGCCAGGAGAACGGTACTTGCCTGACTGCATTGTGCCAAGTGTAAAGTTTGGTGGAGGGGGAATTATGGCGTAGGGTTGTTTTTCAGGGGTTGGTATTGGCCCCTTAGTTCCAGTGAAGGGAACTCTTAAGGCATCAGCATACCAAGATATTCTGGACAATTTCATGCTCCCAACACCTCACAAATGCGCTTCTGGAAGAATGATCAAACCTTCCCATAGACACACTCCTAAACCTTGTGGACAGCCTTCCCAAAAGAGTAAAAAATAGGAATCAGTTAACATTTACCCAAACCCCAAACTTTTATTTTAGTTTTGCACAAAGTGGTGAGGGGTTAGATTCCATCTGTGTCCTCATTAGATAGATTCATCTAGATTTGTCCTGATCACCAATGTCACTGGTGCTAAAAGTGAGGGAGATTTCCCAGCAGAACAGTAGTAGAGGGGAAATCTTCCAGTGGGGACCCTTGTTCCGGTGACAACTGTCTAAGTGGGCATTTTTCTCAATTTTGAAGGAATTTTCTTACTTCCTATTGTCCCTACAGAACAGAAAGTGAGGTAAAATCATTCTCTTGAAAAAAAATGAAAAAAAAAAAAATATTCCCTACTCCATCTAAAACGAGAGGAAATGCTTTGGCTTTAGTTATATATTCATGTAAATATTGGTACCCTCTGGAACAACTGCTCCTATGGCATTTATTATCTTTATGTCAGCAGTACAGATAGTAGAGAGTTTTGATCGAAGAAAGAAAGTCCTTTGTGAGAATTGTGCATTCAGTTAACAAATTTCTAGCTGAGATAAATCTAAATTATTCTGTTGATTCGGATCATCTATGTACCGGGTGTTAAGAGACTATCATCACAAGTCATAGCCATAAGTCAACATTTATGTTCTACATCAAAAGCAAAACTATCTTGAACTGCCTTGTTAATGTTCATATTATATCCCACTCATTTTAACATCACAGTCAGTATCAGATGATATGACATTCTGTCCCAATCATTACTTAGAAGTTCAGAGATATGGCTTATTATGAAGCTGATAAGGAGGGAAGGTTTAGGTTCCTTAATCGCAAATGATAAATGATAACTGGTTAACTTTCTGTTATGATGTGTCAGTACAGCAGCACAGATGTGTGTACCTCCATACAAGCTAATAATTTCAGAGTCTTCATAGTTCATGTCCAGGAACAAGGAATAACAAAGAAGAGAATGAGGTTAGCCATCTGTTTCTCTTCTTTACAACTTTGTTGTACAATTCTCCAAAGGAATTTCAGTGGCATGAGCAACAGTTCAGATTAAGCTGTCAGGCAATAATATTTTATTAAGTTCAGAGCAGTGTTAATTTCGTAGACGAAAATGTTTTTTTCCCCCCATCATCTGCATGTTTTTTAGTGGCGAAAACAAAAACGACGTAATAGAGAAGTTAATGGAACGAAAACGAAACAAAAATTATGAGAATATTTGTTGATGAACGAAAACAAAACAAAAATTCTGGGAGTGACTATTGCATTTGGACTTCCGGTTCCCCGAGCTCTTCCTCTGCCTGTAGTAGGGAGACATGCACAACTGAATAATAACCTACTGATCTACCTGGCGGGACACCAGCTAGCAAACACTTGCTGCACAAACTGTACAGACATGTCAATTTAAGGTAGAAAGATGGTAGCAGTTGTATGGATGCATTTTACATTTTGGTGCTAATGAGACCTTTTGTAAACCATGTAGAGCTACAATCGTAAGTCATAACAGGTTAATAGAGGCTAGAGACTCGCTTAAATAATTCATTACACTTTAAATAAACCCATTTGATTTATTCGACTAAATCTACTGGAGATTTTGTTGACTACAATCTACTGGAGATTTAGACAACTAAAATTAGACTAAAACTAAAACTATTCAGATGACTGGCATTTTGGTCAAAAGAATAAGACTAAATCGAAATTTGCTGTCAAAATTAACACTGGCTCAGAGAACACAGACAATGTAAAAATGGAAATTAAAGAAGCAAAGTCCTATGCATAATGAAGAGACCCTGATGCTAGAGTTATAACCCCAGTGCACACCTGTATATAAAGACAGGACATAAGTTCCTTCCCTGCTACCCATGCTGCCAAAAACTGTTCCAATGCTAGGAAATCTTCATCAGAAGTCGAAGAAAAACTGACACATTGGGGTTGTTGATCACCTGGGTCCCCCAAAGCTCATACTGGTTTCCTCCTGTGACCTCCACAATGCTACTGTAATGGGTAGAAGGTATGTCCTGTCTTCTTTTATAGGTATGTATTGAGTCTAAAGTTTTTCTATAGCAATAGGGTCACTTTAAGAAAGAGTGGACACATTTGTACATAATACTAAAAAGTTTTAGACCATAGATTTAATAACCTTTTTTTTTAAGCATGTAATCTTTTTTGAAAATATATATATATATTTTTACAAACATGTCAATCGACAATCTACACATTTTCAAAGTAAGTACAATATAAAAATAGATAATAACAGATAATAACAAAGAAACCAATAAAGATTTAATGATCTTGCTATAATGGGCATTTTGTTTTATATGCTTATAAGACAAAGATGATAGGACACATTTTTTGCATTAAGCATTAATTAAATAACTCTGAATTCCTGGCTTATCTTCAGTCTTGCACAGTTGTACAGACTCCTCTCCTGTACTGAAATTGCTGACTTTGATTTCACTGCACAAAGCCAGTGTAACATAGTGAAATTGCATATAAAAATATTCACCAAATATTTCTGGACTGAGTTAAAAAGATAAGCTGATAGGAAAGCATGCAGCAACTCCCTCATCTGGAATAATTCATACTTTTAGTGTTAATGCTTCCATTAATATATTCAAAACAAGTATACATTATTTTATATGCACCAAATCAATCTTTTTTATTATCTGAAATCTTTTTATTATCTGACTAACAAAACCAAGAAATGGTTTGCCTGACTGTAATGTGTTTTTTTCCCAGAGATAGGGCTCTATGACAATATGATATAAAAGGCTCTATAGCTTGTAATGCAATGACCCTCAAGCCTTTATAGCAGTTTTCAGCACCTGAACTGCAAATGAGTAAACTTTATAATGAACACAAGCTAAGCAGCACATGTAGACTGTGAAATAGCTGCTGTATATGAATAAGCCTGCACTATGTGAGCACAAAACACCGTAGTCTATGATTGCGCTGTGTGTTTTACAGTTTGATAAGTCCTGTAAATTGCATATAAGGGTGTGTTATAATAACTGCCTGTCATGATATAGGTGGGCTGTTAACCCAGGTATACAGATAGTGACAGCATGTTTGGATGCCCACACACCTTACGATAATCGTACGATAATCGCAGGAAATCCCGCGATCGTACGACTATCGTAAGGTGTGTGGAAGCCGTGCGACCTCTACTACTGTACGGTTGCACGACTTTTAACTTACGAACATGTTCGAAAACCCGGCGAGCATCGTACGATGTACGGCGGGTGTGTAGCATGGTCGTAAGATAAAAGCCGGACGGCACACTGCCCGTTCGGCATTGCGGTCATCGGAAGCCTGAAGGCAGAGACCCACTGAACACAGGGTTGCCCACTTTTTGGTCACAACCCACCAGTTTAAAATCCCGACTTTAGTGACATACTGTACAAATACCTACAGTGGCCGGGGATCATTGAAGATGTAGAGTTTAAAGACAAAGGTGCCGGAATGATAAGTATACATGTTCTTCTGGATTCAGTGGTGACAAGGTCACTTTAAAGGTAATTGTACAAATAACAGAACAAAATAACACCCCTAATTTTAACAATCCAAACACCAAACAATGATAAATGGGGCTTTTAAGGTGTCATCTCCGTTCGGCATTGCGGTCATCGGAAGCCTGCCCCTCATGGGGGCGTGGCTTGCGATCATCGCAAGTACGATCTGCCTGTCCAAGTTAGGCAGATCGTACGTTTTTTTAATTACCTTACAACCATCGCAAGACAAAAGTCTTGCGATGGTTGTAAGGTGTGTGCACAGCCTTTCACTATTGTCTTAGAGGTATGTTTCATTTATGTTTCTGTACTTTCATTTATTGCTATATGAAAATTCTACTATTCCTGTTATGTTAACCTGCACACAGAAGACTTTTTTCAGAAGTGGGCTGTTGAACTGAGTGTACAGACAGTGGCAGTGTGTTTTCCTATTGTCTTACAGGGCTCCGGTCAAGTGCACTACACCTCTGTAAAGACTGTCTCTTCTCTATGCCTTTCAGCAATGAGCTCAGGTTTGGACCAAACTCATTCCAAGCTTGAACTTCTCAGAACCTGGAAGGAGGTTTTCCCAAACATGGAAGGAAGCTTTAATCCCCCCTACTTCCCCACCGTGGTATTGTATTCTGACTGCAACTGCAGCAGGTGTGTCACTGTGAGAATACCTGAACAGTAACTACAGATGACTGGTTTGAGTCACTGTTTGATTGAGAATTTTTGGAGCAGCCTTTTTGACAGAAAACTGCTTTTGTTGAATGAAGGGGAACCCTAGGGGCCACACACTGCTTGAGTCAGCAGGACTCAGCTGAAATTTGTGCAGTGTATGGCCAGCTTAACACTGGCACTGACACTAAACATAAAATGGTTTTTTTTTTTTAATCCTACCAAAAATACACTGTACCGCATACTGCCACTAACCTAGATCAAGCCCAGATCTAACAGACTTTTTTAGACTTCTTCACTAGTGTAGAGTAAAAGATACAATGGGGGGAATATGCTAAAACTGGAGCAGATGGAATCTGTAGCAGCTGTGCGTAATAACCAGGGGCTGACTGGCAACTTTTAGCCCAGGGGGCAAGTACAACCCAGAGGCCCATGGTGCAGCTACTTGGCCCCCCTCCCGCTCTGCCTCTTCCCCCGCCCCTGTCTGCCACTTTTGCCATCCATGTAACAGTAGTGTGAATGGTCGGGTGATGTGAGGACTACTAGTAAGTCCATGAAAGGGGTGACTGGCTGGGGGATGGTGCAGGCCACCTGCTTCTCCAGATTCTGTCTGCTCTAATTTTACATTACAGGTAAGTAAGTTCTAAAACAAGTAATCACATGATGGGGAGCTGGTCGTCCTGGCTCCTGATGGTTAATACAAGACCAAGAGCTGTCAGTAACAGCTCAGTCTCTATGCTAGGGGTGCATGATTGAATGTGTTCCCAGCAAAAACACATGTGTTGACAATATCCACATTTTGTTCTAGTATGGTCCACAATTACAACTCTATGGGGAGAAAGATGTTTGCCATTGTATAGCCTCATGCCTCATGCCCACACAGCTACCTCCTCGTGTATCAGATGCCCCTCCCTTTCAGATTGTAAACTCTCACGGGCAGGGTCCTCCCTACCTTTTTGTATTGACTAGTAACTGTAATCTCCTCCTTATATTGTAAGGCGCTGCACAAACTGTTGGTGCTATATAAATCCTGTGTAATAATCATAATTTTGAGCTTGACTACCAAGAGAAATTCATGATGTCACAGCATTGCTCAGAGAGAGAAAATAATGCTGAAAGTAATTTGAATACAAGTGGAAGTTCTACGACTGAACCATCTAAACATCCTAAAAATCTGAACAACTTTCAAAAATCTTGGTTTAGTGGTACTGAAAATAGGCTTATGTGAAGTCTCTGAATATTGGAAACAAAAAGTAGAGGTGCTATTTGTTTCCTATGAACTGATCTTTGTACATCAGATATGCCTAACAGTCGACAGACCTTTTGGACTTGCCTACAGAATAGTTCCCCCTGCACAGATCCAGGAAAATGTCTAAAGTCTTGAATGAAATGGAGGAAAAAAGAATTATGCAATCCAAGTCCAATAGTGAATGGGCCTTACCACTGTGTTAGCATGGAACCCACAATCTGAATCTGAATGCTTGTATGGTTAGGGATGCATGTCCTTTGCTAAATCAAGCTTATGCTTTGGCTTCACTTGGGAACTGTTGTTTTAGTCTCCACATAAAAGACAGAGAGTACAGTGCCTGTATCACACCTTTTGGACCATTTCAATATAACAAAATAGCACAAGTACTAAAAAATAGTATCACCACTTTTGCTCATATGACGATTAGACTTGTGCGCCGTCAAAAAATGTGTTCCGTTTCGGAATATCCGTTATTTCGTATTTTGTAATTCGTATCCGAAACTCAATTCGAATTTTCGTTAGTTTCAGCACATTTTCGTAACTGTACGAACATTCGTTATGATGAAGTTAAAAAGCAAAAATACCTTTGTTAATATTGGAGTCGATATTGGAGTCGATGTGGTAGTTGTTTTTTTATCCGAAATACGAATACCGTTAACGGATTCCGAATCTGAATTTCGTATTTCGGATGTAAAAAAAAACTACCATCAACTCCAATATAAATGTACTTTGCTTTTTAACTTCACTGTAACGAATGTTCGTAACGGAACGAAAATACGTCAACGGAATTTCGTATTTCCTGCCTGTGTATTGTAATGCAACCCTCAGCAGCAGCAGATCAACCTCATTTACAGGGGTAATATTAGTTCCTGTTTCAAAGAAATTCGGATCCGAAATTCGTTATCGGAATTTCGTATTTCGGATATAATTCGGAAACTGCAATTCGGATTTCGGATGCTTCCGAATTTACGAATTTCAGGAAAATTCGTACGAATTTCGATTAGTAACGAAACGAATCGCACATGTCTAATGACAATATCAATTTTTGGTTATCAAAACTACCTAAATAATCTACTAGTATTCGGGAGGCCTTTGAACGGAATTCTGATGGTTTTAGTCCATTATATAGGAATGACTTGAAATTGTCTCCCAAGTAATGCATACTGTTAAGGCAATCTGTGAAAGGAAGGGTGTTCTGCCCCTGCTACACGTTATCCTGTGACCTGTGTATAGCTCGACATGGAGCTATACCCTCCTATTCTGCAATAAGCCAGACTGCATGAAATCTTGAAGCTTTATTAACAAAACAGGGTGGTGAAACTGGTGAAAACATACAATCAATATATGGACATGTAAATAGAGTGATAGCTCACAACTATTCAGGGAAACAAATTTGTCCCTACCCTCGATGCTGCCGTAAGGGGAATCTGGGTGTTTACTCCAGGCATGCACTCAGGATGGCTTCAAATTCTCTTCTCACCGGTTCCAAAATGAAGTTTAACTCCCAGAATGCACTTGTTTCTTTCTTCATGGGCTGAGAAACTTACCATAGAAAAAATGTGCTCTGTTGTAAAAGAAATTTTACTCTTTTTTCTTTTCAAAGAATTTTATTGGATTTTTAACATTTTCAAAAAAGAATGTGACATTGATACATAAATGTCTTGTAGTGGCACAGAGTACCATGTGACATCAGGAAAAGATAAGAAATGTTTCTCTATAGCATCATCTTGTAGCTGATTTTGAGATGGCAGGTAGGCAAGTCAAATAAATCTCTGCCTGTGGGCCAGAACAAAAGGATTAAAACATCCAGAGAAAATCTTATCAATAACAAATGTTGGCACTAAAGGCTACATTCCCCCCCCCGCCCATCCTAATGCTGATGTAAGGAATTACCTTATTTGATGCCTCTTGATGTGAACATCTGTGCTCTGCAGCCGTGAATGAGTGGCACAGGTAAGGGTAGTTTAACTGTTTGGCCACACTGCAGCTTTTCTAAATGTTGGGGCATATTCTACTGCTTGCTAGCAGTAGATTAAAGTAAAAAAAAAAAAAAGAGCTTTAGTACTACTTTAAGTAACCTAATAGAGGATGATGGCAAAACATCTTCAGTAAAGTAATGAAGATCCTTTCTTATCTTCTGGCAAATTGCTATTCTCATTTCACACCAGGAGTTTCTAAGATAGCAAAACCATTATACGAGTTAACAGGTGAATCAAAAGCAAGAAAAACAGAAAGTACGGTAAAATGATATAGACAAAGGTAGATTATCCAAGAAAACTCTGTTGTGAGGATTGGAACAAAGGATGTCAGAAAGCCTCGGGTGATTTGAAAGCATCTTTTCAGAATGCTGTGATGTTGGCACACCCAGATTTTAACAAGACATTTATTCTATTTTCTGATGCCTCAATGAATAGATTTGGAGCAGTACACATATCTGATCATGGAAAGAAAGTCCAACTGATTTCCTTTGCTAGCAAGATGCTGACAAAATCACAGGCAAGATACTCCACCCATCACCTTGAATTCTTAGCCTTGAAATGGAAGGTTTAGTCATATAAAAAATCTCATCATATTAAGATGTATTGAAATGTTACACAACTGTTGGTAAGGATGCTATTCAGGAATCATTTAGATTTGTAAATGCTCAAGACATATTGTAACTGACATGCTGATATCTCAAAGAGGTTTCAATACTTGTTCAATGACAGGTGAAGAAGTTAAAGCTGTACTAGGATATCACCTGCAACCTGCATGTTAGATGCCGCATAGACATGTGCGATTCGGACACATTTTCCAAAATTCGGATATTCGGACACATCCGAATTTCTGAATCCCGATGCATTCGATGAATCTCGTCCGAATTTCATTCAAAAACTAAACAGAATTGTACATGTGAATTTTCTGGGCAATCAGATGTGTTTTTCGCTTTTGTCACGGCCGCCGCCGTCACCAGCCAGTGAGGAGGGAGGATGCGGTAGCCAGCCGCTCCTTCGTTGGGCCGATTGCGTTCCAGGGTGGAGTGCACGCTCGTCACTTCCGGGTTTCGGGACCGCGTGCGTTCCACCGTGGAAAGCGGAAGTGCACCAATGCGTGCCTCGGCTCCTCCTTCACTTCTGAGCCCTATTTAAACGCCCAGACGAGACAGCATGGCGTTCCAATATTGAGTCAGAACGCCTGCTGTCTCCTGGGACCCTCCAACACTACAGACCGTGCCTCCAGCTTATCTAAACTACCCGGACACCACCAAGGACCCCCAGCTACTTTCATTCCGGCTTATGCTCCAAAGCGCAAGTACTCTTAGTGCAGTTGCACACCATAAACATTCAAACTGTCTCTGAGTATATACTGCAAGTTTAACTACTATACTGGGGGACTGTTCACTGCTACTGTTGTAGATAACCTTCTAGATCCTGCAAAAGTATTAACCCTTGAAGTTATCCATTGCTCGTCCAATAGCACACTTAACGTTAACCCTTGCCACTCTATTACTAACCCTGAGGCTGTGATGCAAGGTACCCTAACTCTCAGTTCACATAGAGAGTGAAACCAGGGTACCAGACCTGAGAAGCCTCCGCAGCTGTGATCCACGTGACCATTATCCATACAGGCGTGACAGCTTTAATGCATCCGAATGGGGCTGAACACAAATTCTCGTTACAGCAACATGGGAGCCCTGAATAGCATTTGGAATCCGAATTTCCGAATTGCATTCGGGTTTGGGAGCCATATACGTATATATTACTAAAGCTGAGTCTCCCAGACCCGTATTGCTTTCTGGAGCTCCCGAATGAAATTGGAAATTCGGATCCCAAATGCCATTCGGGTCTAGGAGAATCAGCTTTCGTAATAAAGGAGAACTATGGGGTTAAGGCTTTTCCCCATAGTTCTCCTTAGGGTAACGGGAGCACACAAACTAGCGTCCTCCCGTCACCCTAGGCTCAGTATACCGCGAGCTGTAGCTCCCGGTATACTGAGACGCCGCAGTATACCGCGAGCTGCTCCTCGCGGTATACTGAGACACCGCAGCTGAAGCGGATCCCGACAATTGTGCCGGGATCCGCCCAGCTGCATGACTGACAGCTGGCTCTGCCTATCTAGAGGCAGAGCACGCTGTACCCGCCCCCTCCCCCGTCCGTTCCGCCAGTCAGCGCTGGCGGATCGGAGCGGGGAGGGGGGAATCCAGCCCCTCCCCTGTCACGGCAGAGAGCCGTGACAGGATCGAGAGGTGAGCGAACGCCGGTATGTGTTCCCTCACCTCCCGATCTACTGAGCCGACCTGTGACAGTCTCATCGTCACAGGTCAGCTAGGACTATGAGGTGAGTGAAAAGCACTCACCTCATAGTTCTCCTTTAATATCTGTATATGGTTTTCTGTGGTATTCAAAACGAATATTCCTAAACTCATCTGAAACTAACGAAAATTCGGATTTCGTCTGCATCTGAAACCCGAACTGATTTGAATTTCGGATCCGAATCCGGAATCCTGAAATAACGAAATATCCAAACCAAATTTTTCCGCAGCTTACATGTCTAATGCCCCACATATTACCATAAGAACTATACCCCACTACCTAAGTTCTCATTGAAATATCTTCAAAGGAAGCAAAATGATGATGATGATCCTTTCAGGGTCATATACTTTGTTCAGAGGAAAAGAACAAGGGAACGTCCTTATAAATCTCAAAAAACGTATGCTTTTATGTCCACGTATGTGCTGCTGTGGATGTCTGACTGATGACTGGCAGGCCCGTCGCTACCGCAAGGCAAGTCAGGCGGCCGCCTGAGGGCGCTGCAGTGTGAGGGCGGAAAAAACAGGGTATTTTGACAAGTACTTGTACTTGTCAAAATGGTCATGTGCATGAGGATCAGCCATGTGTGCTTCAGATTAGTGTCTAAAATTGAGCTTCTAGTGCACAATGTGTATTAGAATCAGCGGCAAGTAAGAAAGAGCTCCCCTCATTTCCTGCCTGGGGGATGTCCAGCATGATATTGCCTTTTCCCCTAGCCTAATTGTCCCTGGCCCATCCCTTCTATTTATTGAATTTCAGTTCTTTCTATTGTGGAGAATAAACATCAAATATGATTAGTATCTAAAGCAGCTTGCATACAAATGCAACCTGAATAGAAATGCCCACCTCTCCAGACTGACATCCACCTATAAAGGCATGGACAGGAGTTCTGAGGCAAAGTGCTTTGATTTTTCAGGAAGCTATGTACAGCACCCTGCCTGCCTCTGCCACCAGCCTGTATTGCATAAAGAAGTACAGAGACCCAGTAATGACATCAGTGGGTCTAAAATAAGGCACCTATGAAGGGTTTTATTTAAAAATGTTGCTGAGGGGAAAAAGAAGGAAAAATGTAAAGGCAAATTACAAATAAACAGATTAACCGCTTCCCGACTGGCTGTTGTAAAAAAAGCTTCCTGTATAAATACGGCCTGTTAGCCCCGCCCGCGCACCGCACGAGAACGAAATGACCAACATTTAAAAACAGGCAGCAATGCCTGTTTACATACAAGCGATATGCCGGCTATAGAGTCGGCGGATCTCTTGTATGAGGTGCCAATCGGTGTGCCCCCCCCTCCACGCCCCCCCCTGCTGGTCCCAGTGTCCGCTGTGCCCGGTGCAAGCCCGGGACTAGCATGGTGGCTCTCTGACAGGGGATCAGAGGGAGATCGGTACACGGTCTCTCTCCGGTCCCCTCTCCGGTGTCAGAATGCAGAAGTGATGTATATTACATCACTTCCGCATTCTTGTGTCACTCTCCAGCTTCAGAAGCTGGTGAGAAGCTGATGATGCAGATCTCTGCTTTATCAGCTTCTTTGGTGGTCCCAGGTGACATTAGGGGTCTTGGAGACCCCTGATGTCTCCATAAAGAGGACCTGTCACATATTTTGCTATCACATAGGGGGGTTTCCTAGCCCTTTATGTCATAACAATAAAGTTAAGTGAAAAAAGAAAATAGGAAAAAAAATTAAAGTTGCACATGAAAAAGAATAAAAAAAACACAAAAAGTTTTTAAAGTCCCCACCCATACATACACACGTGCAAACATGCGTCGGGTGCACATACGTGCGAAAACGATGATTCCACCCATTACGCCGCACATGTTACATATTGCGGTGAATGTCGCAGTGAGAGCAATAATTCTAGGCTCATTATTCACTGATAACACTAAACAGATGAGCGGTAAAAGCTTTTAAATCGTCCCCTATGGTCAATTTTGGGTATGGTAGTTTTTTACAATTTCGCAGGTGCACGCAATTTTAAGGCTTGACATGTTTGGTGTCTATTTACCCGACGTGACCCAGTCTTTTATAAATAAAATTGTGTAATAATAAATGTATTATAACATAATGTTAAAAAAAACAGTAATTTTTTTAATTTTTAAAGTAATTTTTCCTTAATATAGTAAAACATAAAAACCCCAGTGGTGATTAAATACCACCAAAAAAATCTATATGTGTCCCCAAAACAAAAAAAATGGTATAAAATGCATTTCAGTACAGCGTTGCATGACACAATAAATGTCAGTCAAAGTACTGCAACGCTAAATACTGAAAAATGGCCTGGCCAGGAAGGCGGTGTAAACACCTGGTCTTCAAGTGGTGAAACTTCATCTTTAAAGTTAGGGACTTTAGACACCCCTCTTACCATTCCCTACTAAGATTATTTGCCTGTTCCTCGGTTGTGTCCACCATCTCTTTTTCTACTTACTTGATTGTAAATGGTTGTGAATACTGCATTGATTTTCTTATATATACTGTACATATTGTGGGCCGGTGTGCTGCGCTTGGTTGTGTGTGATTCACTTATTAATTGTCTATAAATGTGTAAAAATGTGAAGTATCACAAACTTAATAAACTTAATACAGTGCCAGTGATCAAATCCTTATTACAGCTATATACTTTAATACATGTCAGAAAAAAGAAAAAAGAAGTGAATATTAAATGTATGATTTAAATTGGTGGTGAGTGATTCTAAGTGTAAATTAAATTAAATAAATATATATATTGTCGTGTGAAAGAAGTTATACTGTGAGAAGATGAGTGTTAAAGAATCTATAGAATCTGGTTTAGACGAGTGAATTATTGCGTCTGACATTCAATTATGCTAATCACTTGTTTAAACAGCCGAAAGGCTACAAACCAGTGTACAAAAAATCCTTATAAAACCACATCTACTGATATAAAAGTGAATATAATCATGCATATATAAAAATATAAATATATAAAATATATATAAAACGGGGGTTCTGAACAGCAAGAATCTAATATCCTCCAAACGGCGTTGGAAATCCAGGGGATAAAAGAAGAAAGAAAAAAGACATCAAAAGAAAAAAGGGATGTGCTCCCTTTATATTCCAAAGTGCGTTTTAGGTGTAAAGAAATGGCATAAACATCCTAATCCTGAGGCCACTTTGTATCACAGTATCTATACATCAACAGTATCTTTGTGTAGATACTGTGTTGTCCTGTCCCAATGATGGCTGCACCCCCTGTTGTGGCTCAATTGCCTCTTTATGCACTGACAAACCTTTATAGATATTGATCTGCTGGGACAGTATGGCCACTTGCTGCTTCAGTAGAGTGCACAGACATTTATCTCTCACAGAATTTAAACCCAACAGAGTTTTATTCACACTTGCAATGTGCGATTTCACATTTCATGTTTATGCAAGATTGTGCACGTTTGTTTTGCATATGGCAGCCCACTCATTTCAATGGGTTGCCCTACGCATGACAAAAATGCAAACATATCTAAAAAAACTCTAACATTTCTAAAAATGGACGTCCAAGAGACAGAATTCTACTGAATCTTGTCAAAAACTGATGTCACCAGGAACATCGATTCTAAAACTGAAAACTAGCAAAAGGAAAACTGTAATGGTTTTAATCACAACTAACAGCTGAAGAAAGCAACAGCTGTGATACTGTTTGCTTGCCTTGTGAGACATTCTAAAAAGAAAATAATCAGTAAGGTTTATAAAATAGTTAGAAACCAGAAGCTATTTAAAGCACAGCTAGATGACATTTCAGAATGGCTGAAACTTGAAAATAAAATGCTAATGTTTGTGGAAAGCCCAAGCTTTTATTTCAAGGCTTGCAGGAACAGATGCTATATGTGTTGTTCATTTTCATCTTTTTCTGATATCTCCTAGGGTGTGTTCACATGGGTAGTGGATGCAGGAGGGAATTAAGCATCCATGTTGTTTCAGTACCCACTATCCCACTCTTCTGGTGGGCCAGGGGAGGCCATCAAAGTTAAAGGCTAAGCACAACCCAAATGTTGCCTCTGGATCTTGCACTTGCCCTTGTCCTTCTACTTCCCCAAAAGTATCCTTAAACAAGAATGTAAATAAAAACATTTTAAGAAAATAAGTATTAGAAGAAGAAAAAAAGGAAAATGATTGGCCTTACAATCCAGCTTCCAGTGCTTTTGTATGATTCATGGTGCCATCACTCAGCCTGGGAAAGCTGATAATTCCAAATCTTGCAAGAAGACTCTTCAGCACGGTGCAGGAGCACATTCTAATGGGATCTGGGATCATCAGCTTTTTCACGATCCCACTGGAAGACTGCTGATGTCACCCCAACCAAGAAGAGCCACCAAAAGTCTGGGTGGAAGCTTTACTCCACGATATCAATGCTTCTAGTGGTATACTTTTACCAGTGGAAAGCTATGGCAGTAAGTAAGCTAAGTGATTGTTATTGCTTCTAGTGGTATACTTTTACCAGTGGAAAGCTATGGCAGTAAGTAAGCCGAGTGATTGTTATTGCTGTAAGAGAGTACAGCGGTATCACATTGTATTTGTGAGCAGGCCAGACAGTGGTGATCTATTAGGCCTTGGGATATACAGAAGATTATCATGATCAAAAACAGTAATAATTCTAATTGTTTTCTCATTTATTGTCTGCCCTTTATACTGGGTTTGTTAAAGGGCTGAAAGCATTGGTGATTTAGCGGATCTCTTCCTTGTTACAAACATCTTTTTTAGCTTTGTATTTGTTGTATTACACACATTGCTGGCATGTAATTATTAGTATGGGACATTTTGTTTTTAAATGATTAAAAGGTAACTCCAGTCAGGATAACAATACCTTTGCAAACTATGTATAACAAATGTAAACCCAATGCTTTAACTAGGTGCGCAAATTCAACTAGTTAGCACACAAAAGCAGAAATATTTATATTATATATAATTTTTTTCCATAAAAAATAGTTTTCACCTTTTTTTCATCCGTTTCTGCATCTCAGTGCTATAGATCTTTCAGCCATTTCATCTCTAAATGCACTCCCTCCAGCAGTGGCTACACATAATTGCTCTGGAAAAGTATCCCGATAGTAACAACAAAAGAAAAATTCTGTGCACTGCAGCTTGTGGTCTCCATCGTGGGAGCGTGTCATCCCATAACGGTAAGTGCCTGAACATGGGCATGAACCTTTATTGAAGGATCACCAGGAATTATGTTAATGAATGCGGCAGATTTATAAAGATTGGAAACAACATTTATTAACATAGTAAATGTACCCTTTCCCTTCCCTAAAAACAAAAATCCATTCAGCTGCCCCCTGCAATAGAAGAAGATACAGTCATGGCCAAAATATTGGCACCCCTGCATTTCTGTCAGATAATGCACCACTTTGCACAGAAAATTGTTGCAATTACAAATGTTTTGGCATTATCATGTTTATTTATTTTGTTTGTATTGGTATGACACAAAAAAGTGGAGAAAAAAAATCTAAATCTGACACATTCAACACAAAACTCTAAAAATGGACTAGACAAAATCATTGGCACCTTCTCCAAATTGCAAGAAATAATTGCATTCCAAGTTTTTGTGGAAAAGCATGGACAATCTCAAGGTTACAAGTCCATCTCCAGAGATTGTAATGTTCCTGTGTCCACTGCGCGCAACATTGTCAAGAGGTTTACAGCCCATGGCACTGTAGCTAATTTCCCTGGACGTGGATGAAAGAGAACAATTGATCAAAAATTGCAAAGGAGGATTGTTCGAATGGTGGATAAAGACCCTCAATCAACTTCCAGACAAATTCAAGCTGACCTTCAAGCAGAGGGTACAACTGTTCAGCTCGCACTCTACGTCACCATCTGAATGAAAAGGGACGCTATGGTAGGAGACCCAGGAGGACCCCACTGTTGACACAGAATCATAAAAAATCCAGATTGGAATTTGCCAAAACTTACCTGAGGAAGCCAAAATTCTTTTGGGAGAATGTGCTGTGGAAAGACGAAACAAAATTACAGCTTTTTTTGGTAAAGCCCATCATTCTGCTGTTTTCAAAAAAAAGAAATGAGACCTTTAAAGAAAAATATACAGTCCCTACAGCCAAACATGGTGGAGGTTCAGTGATGTTTTGGGGTTTCTTTGCTGCTTCAGGCACTGGATGTCTTGACTGTGTGCATGGCATTATGAAATCTGAAGACTACCAAAGGATTTTGGGGTGCAGTATAGGGCCCAGTGTCAAAAAGTTGGGTCTCCGTCAGAGGTCATGGGTCTTACAGCAGGACAATCAAAACAAACGACAAACGCACTCAACAATTTGTTACCAGTTATACAGTAAGGTGCACACGAAATGGGCTTTGAACAGTAGAACAGTAGAAAGGCATCATGGCACACTCACAAACCAGCATGTAAAACAACTTGTCTCACCACTAAGGACAATGACAGAGGTTTGGATACACGTCTTCTGCAAAGGATGTGTAAGCCGCACTGCCGCGCCAAGGCACCTCTTATAGTGCGGTCCTAACTCTAAACTATGAGAGTCTCCATCTTGGAGCACATGGGGGCAGAAGATAGAGTTAGGACCGCACTATAAGAGGTGTATAAGAGGTGTATATTTGTTTTGCTACAGTCTGGGGCTTTTATTTTAGGATGCTAAAGAAAACTTATGGCTTTAAAAAAGGAACCAGCTGAGATCTACCAGCGTAGATTTTGATACAGTAAGAAAATGGAGCCTCATATTGTGACTTGTCCTCTTGTAATATGATACGGTAGCAATTACTTGAGTTTATACGAGATAATAGAATAGAAAAAGAGTGTAGAAATAAAGATCCTGTGGATCAAGACTGACAAGTCACCTAAAGTGGTTATATACCGCTATGCTAGCTCGAAAATTGTAATGATGTGTTGAGCTAGATTACTTATTCTACCGCAGAGGAAATTGGCATTGCATGGTTATAAGGGGAATAATAGATATCTAAGCGTGTGAGATTTCAGCAGTGTTTGTTAAGACATATCATGCGGCACGAGTCTTGAAGCAGAGTTTCAATTGCAAGGAATGTTTATATTTGTAATGTACCATTAAATACAATAACGGAACCACAAAGCACTTATTAAAGATCTCTTTTCGCACATCTCCTGTAAAGATGATACATTTATATTTTATAACGTAGATGGAAAAGTCATAAACCCAGCGTTTAACTTTAATAGGTGGCAGAATTCAGAACTTAAGGCCTCATCCACATGGGTATCCTGCATTTGTTTTATTTAAAGTGACACTAAATTCAAGAGTTAAATCTTAAAAATGCATTCAAGTACCTTAACTATTAACAAAAATGTATTTTACTTGTGTATCACTTGGCTGTAGATCCTCAAATCATCTCTGAATTGGTGCTGACATTGTCCTTCCATGGTCCCTCTGTGTGTTGTAAAGTAGCCACCACACCAAGTTCCCTCCTGTGATATACTACAATCTCACAGCACCAATTCAGAGAGGAGTTGAGGATCTACAGCCAAGTAATGCACAAATAAGATACATTTATGTTAATAGTTAAGGTGTTTGAATCCATTCATAAGATTTAACTCCTGAGTTTAGTATCACTTTAAATGCAGGTGAAATCTAGGAAGTACAATGTTGTTTGGCATCCATATTCAAAATGTACATGTGTTTACACATAAATTAGTTTACATAAGTTTAGGTGTTTCATACAGACTCCAAGTGCAGTTAAACCTAATACACCTGAATGCAAGTTAACACACAGGGGGCATTATATTATTATTAGATTTAAAATCAATACATGCATTTATATGCACCTAGAAATGGTTTATAATTGCATATAATCACATGTATGTCATTGACCATGCGAATAAGGCCTTAAAAACATTGATATTGTTCTGATGTGTTAGTCAAATACAATGGGAACATGTTAAAGGGAGATTTTACCTAAACAATGTTTTCATATAGGGTACTATATGAGATTTTCAAAATAAAAATAAACCACTGACAATGTACAGATATTAAGTACATATAGAAATTGCACTAACAAAATACAAACTGCTTTTTTAATAGAATTTGCGTATCAGAATCAATCTAAAAACAAAAACCAAGACAACAACATTAGGTTGTCCCCTCATCAAATTAAATGCGATTTACTGCTCACATTAAAGAAGAAAAAGGAAGAAGAAAGGTCAAATCTATTCTGTGTTAACATCTAATATCCCCAGGGTATTCAACATTTTAGCTTTAAGATACAAAGTGGTGTAACGAAAAGGTTTAACTAGTTGTGCAATTTCAGGGCATCTTTTTGAAATTTCTGCATACAGCTTCCCTGCGCAGCAACAGTTTGAGATCTTTAATCACCTCCTGCACTGTCGGAGGGGAGACGTCATTCCATTTGCGCATAATGCACCTTCGTGCTGTAAGAAGACAAATGTGTAGCCAGTCCATGCCTTTATAATACGAACGGCTAGTGCTATCCTGCGATGGGGAAAAATGGCCAAATAAGCAGAGAACATGCCCAGATAGCAAGAAATTGTGCTGCAAGTTTGAAAATGACTTGCTGAACTATTGCAGACTTGCCAAGCTTCACAATTTTGTTGCACAATTACAGCAAGTCTGAATTGCAAGTCTCCAGACCAGCGAGCTTGCAGAGATCTTGCTAAGACCTGCAGGACTCTTGCTGTAGACTTGCCAAGCAAATTTGCTACAATTTCGAAAAGTGTCAACTAGAACTTGTGCTGCGAGTGTTCTGCAAGTTTACAACTTGCCAGGAATGTGTGCGGCAAGTTAACAAGAATTACAATTTAACCCTGACACAAGTTTGTGGCAGGTTATCCTTGCTATCTGGGCGGTCAAGTAGAGGTGTCCAGGAAATAATTTTGTTGATATAAGCCAGCAATTGTTCCCAAAAGCGGTAAATTAGTAGGCAATTCCAGAGGCAATGTTGTAAGGTCGGATGACACTTCAGGCAAGTAGGTACTTTCTGTTGATGAGGTGAGGTGGCAGCAGGCACAAAGTAGGGAACATACACCCTGTGCATTCATTTAAGCTGGGTCCCCCTGCATATTTCGTTGGTGATCACACTCTTCACTCTGTTAAATCCCAGAAGTATTTTGTCCACTAAATCCAGTTCTCCAAACTCCTTGGCCCTGGCCTTGACATTGGAATCGGTCAAGGGAAGAAGAAACAGCGTTTGGAGTTTGGGATAGATAATAGAGATGGAGTAGGATTTGGATGATATTAAAACGTCAAAAAAAGACAAGGCAAAAAAATTAATGTGATCTCTGGAAATTGACTGCCAATGTTTAGTGATCTGTAAAAAATGCAGAAAATGATGGGAAGGGATATGGTAATGATCCACAATATCTTGAAATTAAATTAGTTTAAAGTTGTGGGGACGGAACAATTGATACCACAAATGCAATCCTTTAGAACGCCACATACGAAATGCAGTATAATCCACTCCCTGAGGAAATTTAGGATTATGCAATACAAGACTGTGGTTGGAGGGTGAAGGGGAAAGTTTAAGACCCTTCCGTACCTCTCTCCACAATTCTGTCCCTAAGCAAAAAGTTTTGTCGAATACCCATGGGGAGGGCTGAAGCCCTGCAGTGGAGAAAAGCTTTAATATCCCAAGGGGCAATAAACCCCGCCTCTATAGAGGTATTAGAAAAGGTAGAGTTGTCAGTCAGTCAATCTATCGCATGTCTCAATAGGCAGGCATAGTTATAAAAATTGTATTTGCTCCCCCCACACTCATTAGCCATATCTTCTTAAAAGGGAGTCTAGGGGGTTTTGACCTACAAATAAAGTGCGTCATGGCTCTAGTAACACAAGTGATTTCTTTACTTTTTAAAAGTAGAGGGAGATTTTTTGAAGTATATAATAATTAAGCAAAGCTTGACATTTTAATTAAATGTACTCTCCCCAAGAGTGGCAGGGGAAGGCTTTCCCATATCTCTAGTTCTCTGACTATTTTTATTAATCAAAAGTGGGATAATTGAGATGACATAAAGGAGGGAGATCTGCCCACTTTAAAGGAGAACTATGGGGTTAAGGCTTTTCCCCATAGTTCTCCTTAAGGTAACGGGAGGACACAAACTAGAGTCCTCCCGTCACCCTAAGCTCAGTATACTGAGACGCCGCAGCTGTAGCAGATCCTGACAATTATGTCTGGATCCGCCCAGCTGCGTGAGTGACCGCTGGCTCTGCCTATCCAGAGGCAGAGCCAGCTGTACCCACCCCCTCCCCCGTCCGTTCCGCCAGTCAGCGCTGGCGGATCGGAGTGGGGAGGTGGGAATCCTGCCCCTCCCCTGTCACGGCAGAGAGCCGTGACAGGATCGAGAGGTGAGCAAACGCCGGTATGTGTTCACTCACTTCTTGATCTACTGAGCCGAACTGTGACAGTCTCATTGTCACAGGTCGGCTAGAACTATGAGGTGAGTGAAAAGCACTCACTTCATAGTTTTACTTTACGGCCAAGATAGGTTATGTCTCGCTGTGCCACCCTAAACAGCATACGTTTATCCCAGTCAAAATTAATCATGCTAGAGAGGGGGAGAATTTTGCTCTTTGTAAAATTAACTCTAAGTCTGGAAAAGGTGGTAAAGTGAGCAAACAACTCCTGCACCACCAAGGCATCCTCCTTAGGTAAATAGAAGATAATCATCTGCAAATAAAGCAAGGCACAAATCTTCCCTGCCAACCTGAATGCCAGGTAAATCTGGGGTGAATATAATATATCTTGCTAAAGGCTCCAAGGCTAGGTTAAACAACAAGGGTGATAGTGGGCACACCTGACATGTTCCTTTCCCCAGCGAAAAGGGAGAGGACAAAGCTCCTTGCGTCATTATCCTAGCCACCGGGGAGGCATA
Organism: Nanorana parkeri; assembly: GCF_000935625.1. NCBI lineage: Eukaryota > Metazoa > Chordata > Amphibia > Anura > Dicroglossidae > Nanorana > Nanorana parkeri. The sequence goes on from NW_017306832.1 coordinate 421,239, forward strand.
CATTTGTTGCAAAAGAGACAAAACCCTACCTTGAAAACCAAAAACAGACAAAACTTTGAACAATCAGTGTAGATTGATATTATCAAATGCCTTTTCTGCATCCAATGTTATTATGGCTAAGTTTTTGGCCGGGTAGGAACAAGGCATCTCCAATGCCAATAATACTTTCCGCAGACTTGTTACCCCCACTCGTCCTATAACAAGCCAACCTGTGCTGGATGTATAAGCGAGGATAAGATAATTGCTAATCGTTTGGCTATGATTTTTGAAACAATTCTGACATCAAGATTCAGCAATGAGATTGGCCGATATGAGCCCAGGTGGGTAGGGTAACAATTTAATGTATGCATCCTTCCCAGTGGCAGGGTACGAACCTCCCTCCCAAATATGATTGTATAAGTGGTGCAAAAAATCAATTATATCCTCCAGTAGAATTTTAAAGATCTGCCATTTAACCATCAGGTCCAGACACCTTGCATCCAGATAGGCCCTTAATGACCATCAAAATCTCCTCTGGGGATATATCTGCATTGAGGGAGTATAATTGGTCACACGACAATTGTGGGAGATGTACCTCATAAGAAAATTGCATGGCAGCCCCTGCATCAAAATGTTCCTCCTTATAAAAGGAGCTATAAAAATCCTCCACTATTTTGTTGATAGTTAAAGGGTCAGTAGCCAAAGCACCAGAGAAGTCCCTCAGATTAAAAATATGAATAGGAGGAAACTTACCCTTCACAAGTCATGCCAGAAGCTTCCCTGATTTATTCCCGAATTTATGAAATTGAAGGTCAGCGTAAGAGGATTTAATATTTTCCTGCCTCTGCACCTACAGATCAAAATCCTGTTTGACCTGTACCCACTCCTGTTTGCGAGCCGGGGAAGGGTCATCTAGTAAGTCAGCCTGAGCTAACCACAAATGGTAACTGGCCTCTCGGTATGCTTGCATGGCCTTTTTCTTATAGGCAGAAACATAAGAAATGATCCTGCCCCTCATGAACGCCTTATCCGCCTCCTAAAAAAGAGTTGGATTACAAGCATGTAGTATGTTAAAAGTTACATAATCCCCCCCCAGGCTGAATAGAGAAAATGACAGAAATCCTCATTTGAATTTAAAAAGGTTGGAAACCGCCATGAGATCACATTCTCAAAACAAGGCATCTGTCTAATAGAAAGAACAATTGGGGCATGATCTGAGATCACGAGGTCATGAATCTCAGGGCACTTTCCTCAATATATCTGTGCTCCTAGGCTTAATCCTACCCACCTAAATTAAATTATCCTAATAAAGCAGCAGGTGTACTGGTGTGTAAAATTCACCACACGTTCCAATAAAATCCACATTCACTCTCCGCTAATATAACTACTCTAAATATCCCACATTCGATAAACAAAGTAAAAAAGATTATGAATAAAATAATGAGACAAAGTGTCTTTGTTTAAATGTGTCAAATCAGCATGATAAAGTGCTTCCCAATAGTGCCAGTGTAAACAGTCCAAAAGTAATTCTTATAAAAGTGCAATCCTATGAGATCCTTCAAAATCCATTAATAAAGAAACTTTGGGCTTTTCTAACTACTGCCCTCACTCACCAGATTTGATAGACCAATAAATATTGGTAGGATAGCATTTATAAATAGTTCTCAAAGTGTAGACACTCCTCAGGGATATCTCCTCTCCTTCAATCAATATTCAATATTCAAATTCACAATAATTTTCAGATAAAAGCCAGATTTCCCATATCAATCAAATTTCATAAATATCTCCTTTCTTCCCATTGCCAATAGTATTCAGAAAAAAAAGATTTTCTGTATGTCCAAATGACAGAAATAGCGAATCTGAATGAAACCGAATGTTTGATAACAAAATTCGGATACATCCTAATTTCATTCGTAAAAGAAACACAACAAGCGGGAGAGCTGCCATTTACCGCTCTCTGGCTTCTCTGCACTTGTATTTCAAATGAAAACAAAGTAACACAATATTGTTACTAAATGTAAACAATGAAAGAAGCTATCTGTGTTATTCTGTAACAGCTTCTGCTTCTGTGAGGACACTCCATCCCAAATGTAAAGAATCTGACAGCTGTCACAGAATACACAAAGTGTTTAACTGTTCACAGAAATAATAAAAATAATTATTAATCTGGTTGGAATGTTAGGGGGGACCCCATGTAAAAAAACAATTCCAGTGTGCGGTTCCCCAGTCAATTAATACCAAACCCTTTAGATCTGCTAGGAATTTTAAGGAACCCCAATGCCAAAAACGTAAAAAAAAAAAAAAGAAATGGTGTCCCACCTAAAATCCCATACCAGACCCTTAATCCGGGCAGCAGCCTGACAGGGCAGGAAAGGGGGCATGAGCGAGCGCCGCCCCCCTCCACCATACCAGGCCACATGCCCTTGGCATTGGGAGGGTGCTTTTCCGAGGAGGGACCCGATGGGGACAAGGGCCTCTTCCCCGCAACCCTGACCTGGTGGTTGCAGAGGTCTGTGGGCAAGGGGGTTCATGTCCATCTGGGTACTCCCTTTCATAAAGGGGGCACCCAGATGCCACCCCCCTTGTGAATGAGTAAGGGGTACTTACACCCCTACTCATTCACTAAAGGATTAAATTAAATGTAAATAAAACACACAACACCTTAGAAAAAATTCCTTTAATTGAACTAAAACCAAAACATGAATTTTCACAATTTCTTTATTTAAAATAAATTTAGAAAAGTCCCACGATGTCATTCCAGCTTTGGCCAACAATTGGAAAAAAAAAACTCCCAGAAGCAATGTTTACATCTGGCAGTAGGCAGAAATAAACAAAGCCTGCTGTTGGCTATTTAAAATTGAAATACCCAATAGCAAGCTAGCTAATGCTGAGCCCACTGCCTGATGTCAGTCACAGAGGAGCAGACCTGAGAGATAACTTTTTCTCTCAGTTCCACTCCTCTGCAGGGGCAATAGCCATTCTGTTATTGGCTATTTTAAATTGCAATAGAAAATAGCAGGCTGGCTAGTGCTCCACCCCCTGCCTTATGTCATTCAGCAGAGGAGCAGATCTTAAAGAAAAATGTATCTCTCAGGTCTGCTCCTCTGGGACTGACAGAAGGCAGTGGGCGGAGCAATAGCCGGCTTGCTATTGGCTAATGCACTTTAAAATAGCCATTAGCCGAATGGCTGCCTCCCACTGCCTTCTGTCAGTCCCAGAGGAGCGGACCTGAGAGAAAAAGTTTTCTTTCAGGCCTGCTCCTCTGCTGATTGACAGAAGGCAGTGGGTGGAGCAATAGCCAGCCTGCTATTGGCTATTGCAATTTCAAATAGGCAAAAACAGAATGGCTATTACTCCTGCAGAGGAGCGGACCTGAGAGAGAAAGTTCTCTCTGTCTACCCCCAGGATTGAGTAAGCAATGCGTTTATGGAACAGAATCATGACCTCCTCTTTACGTCCCCGGGAGGGCAAACAGAATACTTCACCTACCCATAAGCGCTAGATACGAAAAACATCCTCCTCTCTTAGGTGCATTTCCTGTAACAAGGCTATATCCATACGTAGGTGTTTCAAGTGACGTAATACCTTAGTCTGCTTCTGGGGGGAACGAAGACCCTTAACACACCATGAGACAATTTTCATAAGAGCACAAAGAAAGGGTTGAGATATTTTGCAATGTTATAAAAATGTAAAATATAAGCGGCTCAAGGATATATACATTTTTAATCAGCAACAAAACATACTGTGAGGAGATTGCAGCAATAAAAATGTAAACAAATAAAAAAGGGTGTAGAAGAAACATAGACTGACAGCAGAGACTATTGAGTCTGCTTGAGTCTGCTCTGCTTTTTAAACAATTTTGTACACCTACATTTTCCCCAGCATGTTTAAATCCACTACTCCTTTCGTAAAATTTTCTAAGGTTACTCTTGAACTTTCCTGGTGCAGGTTTGGCATTCTCTAATGCAGAAAATGTAATTGACCAAAAAAAGGAAAAGGGGAAAATCCACATATCTGTGAGAGGTCCCTTGACTCCCAGTCCCTTTACTTAAGGGAGGAAGCCAGAAAAAGAATGGCTTTGGTTCTCCTAGCTGCCAGTCAGGGCCTAATGTATACAAACTAGCCTGTGACAGAGGCCTAAAGTGTCCTAAGCTGGAGTGTGGCAAAGGATGAGGAAACAAAGTAGTGAAATAGCCATCCACCTAGGCCTACAGAATCTACTACAGCCTGTGGCAGAGGCCTAAACAGCTCCAAAGCTGACCTGTGGTGGTGTTCAAAATAATCTAGAGAATCTACTCTAGTCAAATATATTGAAATGCTTGAAAAAGTGTGCTCTGAGGTGGTATTTTTGTTGGTGTTTTTTAGTATCCTGTTCATCTAACCCCCTCTCTCCAAGACAATTGTGCCAATTAAATTGTAACAAGAGGACTGAAGGATCTGGATTCTGTCTGTCTGTTACCCTCAGTAGGTCAGTGAGTGGTGCAGCTACAGGGTTGGCCACGTTTAGGAAGGCTAAGGAGGGCCCGTTAAAACCCAGCAGCTCCTTTGGGGCTGAGTGCTACATAGGGGAACCAGAACCTCCTTCCTCCTGCTTATGATCTCCTTAGTGATGCACAGCAGAATTCTGTTCACTTACCCTACAGCTAGGAAACACTGTGTGCTCATTTTGCAATCATCTGAACTAAGAACCCCCAAATCTTTTTCCTCTGTTTTTCCAACCATTTCCTCTCCCTTCCCAATTGTTGGCAGCTGCATTTTTCCTATACAAGTGACAAATAACTGAAAATTGAGCAGGAGCAGGGGACAAAGAGTCCTGGGTAGGTAAGAAACTGCACTTTTACACAACAAGCCTGGCAAAGAAAAAAAATTGAGTTCCAGAGAACTTCCCATAAAAGGATGAATATATCACTCCCCTTACATGGTAGCATCCCTGCATCACCTTCCACTAATGGTGATAAACAGATTGGGCAAGATGGCAGATGGATAATATAAAATATAAATAATGCAAAAGGTACCACATATTGAAAATTAATTAAAACCGATTGTAAATGTATTGGCTTTCAACTATATCTAAAACCAAGAAAAGAATACATTTTTACCTTGTCATCCTGCCAGTATCATACTTTTTGTCATAGGGTGACAACGCTCACTGTACTGTATCTATAGAGGGACAGCATTTCCACCCTAGGATGAAGTGTTCATTGTTAGGGTTTACATACACTTAAAACAGTAATAACTGTAATTTCATGAATATGATGAAAACATTTTGAAGCTACTACTTTTTTTTTCTTAGGTTTAGATATACAGTAGATGAAGGTCAATTAATTTTTCAGTAGAAACAATTAAATCAATCTTAGAACCAAATCTGATCAGAAGAGGATTTTCTAATGCTAGGTAAAATGCATTAAAAAGTATTTACTTATTTCTGTATGGCTTGGTAAGAGATATGAAATGGAAGTTGTGGTAGATGCTGTGGCATTGGTACTTTTGAGTGTCCTGATTCTTTGACCCTGGACTGCTATCACCAAAGGGCCAGAGCACTTAATACAGTAGCTAATTTCTTACCAAGTAAAACAGCAAAGGCAAATTGTCCCAAGAGAGGGAGGGCAGCAAAGTGAAAGGGTAAGGGAGAGAGGATAACCCAAACGGAAGACACAAAAGAGTCTAGATGTAGACTAATTTCCCATATGTTACAAACCCGACAAAGTTTGAATTTAGGTGCCTATGACTCAGGGGTATCCAGAAATGCCCCTGGCAGGGGTTTTCCCCCTTACTTTTATCTTATATACATGAATGGTAATTAAAGTGACACTAAACTCTGGAGTTAAACCTTAAAAATGCAAATCAAGTACCTTAACTATTAACAAAAATGTAAAGTTTTCGAGTATCACTCAGCTGTGATCCTGAAATCATCTCTGAATTGGTGCTGACACTGTCCTTCCTTCTGAAGGGTGGCTACTTTTGTTCCCTATGGTACCTGTGTGTTGTAAAGTAGCCACCGCACCAAGCTCACTCCCGTGATGAACTACAATCTTAATTTATTGATAAACTGGAGAGCTAAACACAAATGGCAACCACACAAATCGATGTATAACTAGCTTTTAAAGTAAGGTGCACATGGAAGGGCTTTCCACGGTACAAACACAAACATTTCCCAGCACACTTATCTACTAACTTGCAAAAAAAACACATTACACTATCTAACAATTTGTTGTAAAAACAAGGATTTAGTTGCACAATTTTTACAAAAAAAGCAGAAACCACTCTGCCTCATCAAGGCCCCTCTGAGTAGTGTGGTCCTAACTCTAATCTATGAGAGCCTACATCTTGGAGCATATACAGCAATAGATGAATTGAGTGCAGGTATACCTGGAGGTAGGCCATTTCCACTTAAAGGCACAGGGACACACCAGAAGCCCAGCATATCACAATGGCAGCTGAAGCACCCGGTGTGTACCCACACCAAATCCAATCAGCTAAACACAAATGGCAATAACACAAATTAATTTGTAACTTGCTTTTAGAGTAAGATGCACATGGAAGGGCTTTCCACAGTACAAACACAAAAACACCCAGCACTTACCAGCTAGCTGGCAAAAAAACTAATTATACTGTCTGACAATTATACTGCAGAGCAGCAAAAAAAACCAGAGGAACAACAGAATCCGGAACACAACCTAAGGTCATGACCATAACTACAAGATGGATCAGGATGCATAAGCATTGCAAAGGACCAGGAGGAATGCTTTTAAACAGGTGCCATCACAGTGTACTGGGGTTTTTATTACTTTTATTGCTTGGCAAGATCACAGACACACTCACATGGCTACAGTGCTTATAAATTCCAGTAGATGGTGCTGAAAAGCCTAGCATAGGCCAAAGCAATAAAACCTGCATGTATGTATAGGCAACACTTTGGGGTCTATTCACTAAGCTGCCGTAGTTTTCTTATAGCCAGACACCAAACAACATAAACACAGGCTTTATAACTTTTAACTTGCTTGCAGGCAGTCTGTGTCCAAGGTCGTGCATCTGTACCTGTACAGATATGGAGGTTTGTAGATATGTACAGGCAGGTACCAGCGGCTACAAAGGTAGGCGCAGGTCTCTGCCTGGACATGCACGCTGTATGGCTGTGCGGGGCTGTGGGAATGAGACCTTATTCACAGAGCTTTTTGTAAAATGTAGATTTTTTTTTCCAGGCTTCACGTCTTTGTGGTTTGTTAATGCTTGTTGCGTTTTGCAATAACATGCATTGTGTTAAGTCAGCCCATTCATTTACAATGGGCTTCAAATGCACTTTAGTGCACCTCAAACCATACCTGACCCGTTTTTAGCAATGTAGTTCATCACAATGTATGTTAGTGTAGTGAGTGGCAATGCTGATGTGTTGCTTTAGTATGTTGTCATTCAAAATAATTGGCATTCCACTAACATGGTGAGTTAACATATGTGTTACAGCAGCACAATGATTTGTATTAGTATTACGCTGTGTCTTGCATGCAACGACAAATTAATGAATAAATAAAGTATTTTAAGATTTAAAGCCGGCCTAACTGCAAATCCTCCATTGCAGCCCAGGTCTGCTTTATTGGAGCTAAACCCCACCACACATAATTAGACCGATGTAGTATAACTGGATGATGTCAGAGAAACAATTAATGTAGGGTTTACAATTTTTAAAATGTTGGCAATTCTATTCTAAATCCACCTCAACTGGTCAGTCATCTGGTAGATGTTCTTGAAAGGCAGACTGGCACTATCATGGGTGTAATTGACTTTAAGCAGGTCAATTTGCTCATCTCTAATCGCTTTATAGCATTCAGCCATTAATTCTGATAGAATTCAGTGGTTCTGGAGTTCCAGGATGCACTAATCACAGCCACAAATTACACTGAGTGTGCATCCAAATGAAGCTTTAGTACATCATTATGTCTGCAGTATTATTTGCATACTGACTGTATTCCTGCTTTGTTATCTAGCTAATTAATGTGGTTGCCATGAAGCTCATTTGCTACCTTTATTTCGAGAATATTCAGCATTGCTCTATTTACAAACAGGTTTTAGCTAGGAAAGACATTCTTAATTGCGTTTATCATTAAGTTATTTCTGGCAAGTATCTGTCACATCTGTCTATTGATTTAGCCGTGTATTATCATAATATTATAGACAGTATATAGAACGTGGTATAGATTATGGCTGTAATATAAAGCTCATCATGATAAATATACAGCACGGTAATTCTAAAGAGCACCATCAAAAGTTTTACTGTGATGATCATGCGGATGCACAGTTCAGTACACATGCCAAGCAAGTTTTTTAACTGACTGGTAAGAAGCATTTGTTAAAGCGGACCTTTACGCATATCATTAAAATAACAAGAAGCATGCCTTTAGAAATGATTAGTAATGACAATCTACAAACACATACTTCTAGGTACCTGCAGGCTTTGTATTCTTTGCAGACCTTATTTCTCTGTTCTTGACAGCGACCTAATAAGGGTGACAGAAGGCATCTTCTTGTCTCCACTTAGGCAGGACATCTACTGGAACAGACAGAATCTGGTGTAGTTGCCCATGGCAACCAATCAGCTTCTCTTTTAAGCTTGTTCAGTAAAATCTTTGAAAATAAAAGAGAGAAACTGATTGGTTGCCACAGGCATCTGCTCCATATTCCGTCTTCTCCAGTTTTTATGAATTTCCCCCATTTTTTTTTTTTTAGTTTCAAAATTTTTTTTATTTTTTTTTTTCAGTAAAGCTTTGGATAAACGATGCACCAACACGAACAACGTGCGTGTGCATATACAGTAATGTAGACATTTGTATTGCTATGTAACAGATGGTATAACAACATACGTAGCATACTTCTAGCAATCACCCATCTTTACATCAGAGGAGAAGCGTGACATTGGAGGGGAGGGGGCGGGATAGGGGGGGGGGGGATCGAGCGCACCGCGCATGCGCCCCCTTCCCCCATTTTTTTAACCATTTATTCTATCAAACCTTTGACAATAATACAGTAGAGCACACATCCCAACTCTCCCGGAAGCTCTGGGAGTCTCCAGCTATTAAATAGAGGCTTTCGGCCGCCCGGGAGAGAAACATTTTCTCCTGCAAAATTTTACTTTGCTCTATCTAGCAGAGTAAACCTTTCCCTGCGATCTGTTTTTTGTTTTTTTCTGACGCTGTCAGTCAGAGAAAAAAAACCCAGCATAGGAATGCATAGCTAGATTGCTAATCCCTGGTGCAATAGCCAGCTTGCTATTGGATATTGCAAATTGAACTAGCCAATAGCAATCTAGCTATTCATTCCTATGCATTTTTTTTATTCTGACGGTAGCAGCTGTCAGAATGCTAAAAAAACAAACAAACAAGCAAAGAAGCTATTGTTTCCTGTGCTATCTGCTGTCATTTCAGGGGGGTGCTCTCTCCCCCCCCCCCCCCGGG
>NW_017306832.1:430711-442734 GCF_000935625.1 Nanorana parkeri
CCCCCCCCCCCCCCCCCCCAGGCAGAGGGCATCCCTGAAATGAGAAGGGCACCTCCCTGGAATGGCTTTTTTCAGGTTAGGATCCCTGGTAGAGGGAATTTTACAAAACCGGTGAAGTCAAAATCTGGAGCAGCTGTGCATGGCAACCAATCAGCTTCTATATTTCACTTTTAAAGCTTAACTAAACAAACTGGAGAGAGAAGCTGATAGGTTGCCATTGACAACTGCTCCAGATTCTGTCTGCTCCAGTTTTGATAAAGTTCCACCAGTATGTCGAGGATTTGTGCGGCTGTGTCAGAAAATGCTGCTTTCTATAACATGTATAACAAAGATATTGTAATGCAGGGGTGATCTTGAATGTATCCATATTTATTAACACTAGCTCCAGCCAAAGTAAGGCTATGGTTGCTAGGCAACGGTCACTAAACACATTACAGCCATGAAACACATGGGCAAGATTGTAGCAGTTATAAAATCTGACATTACCACTTGAAGTAAATAACAGGGAAAGTTTCTCTGTGAGACAGCAGCATATAACAGTATATGTTTTATTTGCACTTCCTCTTAATTCCTAGTTAAAATTTATTGGAAGGTTTCGTAGAAAGAGACAGAGGTGAGGTAAGGAGCCTTATGGCAATCATAAGAAATATATGAATAGAGTGCAAAAAGATGTGAAGCTACTGTATATAAAGCTGAACTACTGGCAGATATAAAAAAAAGGTTCAGAATTCAGGAACATAAAGAAGTCCCAAAGCCCAACTGAGGGATAACAGTGAAAAATTTGCTGAGGGTTGCATGGAGCTTAAAGAGCTGCCTGCAGGGCCTTATACAGACTGGAGGACAGGGCACAGAAGTAGGCTTACAGCTCCTTTGTTTTGAGTTAGTTAGCATGGCAGAGATTTTGGTTGTAAAATCTTGCATAGCTAAAGAAAACTCCTCCTTGGATATAGCAGAGGAGGCAGCTACACCTGAGGGAGCTGGTGGCGTCAGTTTCTCTGGGAGGAGCACTGCAGGTGACCCTGGAGCTGCTAGAAGATTGTGAGCTGGAGAGGTTTGTGGGACTGCTCCCTTTGCATTAAGGAACCATCGTATTACGGTACAATTAAGTTAAAGTGGCACTAAATTCAGGAGCTAAATATTAAAAAGGCATTCAAGTACTTTAACTATTAACAAAAATGTATCTTATTTGTGTATCCTTTGGCTGTAGGTCCCCAAATCATCTCTGAATTGGTGCTGACATTGTCCTTCCTCCTGGAGGGTGGTTACTTTTATTCCCCATGGTATTTGTGTCTAGTAAAGTAGCCACCGCTCCAAGCTCGCTCCCATGATGGACTACAATCTCATGTTTAGTTTAGTCATTTGTATTGAGATTTTAGTCCATCACCGGAGTGAGCTTGGAGCAGTGGCTACTTTTTAACACACACAGGGAACATGGGGAACAAAGGTAGCCACCCTCCAGAAGGAAGGACAGTGTCAGCATGAATTCAGAGATGATTTGAGCATCTACAGCTGAGTGCTACACAAATACGATACATTTTTGTTTATAGTTAAGCTACTTGAATTTTAAGGATTTAACTCCTGAGTTTAATGTTGCTTTACGTAAACGCATGTCAGAAGCATATGGGGCGGGGGTTTACAACCAACTGCAAAAACAGCAGAGGTTATATAGCTGGAGATGACTGAGTCACTATGAGGCAGCTGCAGGAAGAACGGGGGTAAACCCATGACCCTTGCTTGGAAAGCAGTGGAGGAAAATGAAATCCCACTGTAAGGTGGGACGAACAGTGTGGGAGCGCGTGACACAGGTCACAGCATCTAATCTTCCAGTGCATTAACCTAACGTACAGGAAACAATGGTACAAAAACTGAATTGCTCATATGGGGACAAGACCCAGACTTACCACAATCGCAAGACTGGAAAGCATTCTGAGGCTACCAAATACAGTAGCAAGGTACTGAAGAGTGCTACATGCAGAAGCCAGTGAACAGGTCACTTTTTAGGCATTCTTAGCCCCTACCATGGGCATACTCTCTAGGGATTTTTCAGGGATCAGGATCACCCCAGAGGCCGTTTCATGGTCCTGGACCCGTAAAGCGCTCTGCAGTTGACAAACCAGCCGAGCCTCTGAACTTTGTCTATAGTAGTGCTCATACAAGGAGAAGTAGGGCCAGCACTCTGAAATGACCAGGCTTACCGTTTGCTGACAAACAGCATTCTGATAGAAAGTAGGAGATGACCTAATTGACCTTCAGCTGCTCCTTCATTGTCCAATTAAAGGCTGGGGCCGAGAGGTGTCCAGATAGTACTGCAGGTGTCCAAACAGGGGATGTGTCAGACCTCTGCAAAGTTAACACGGATTCGCTACAGATAGCAAGGGTCTTTGCACATCTTTTGTTTTGATGTACCTGGAATGCGTATAGCCAATTTAACTTGAAGTTCGATTGGGCTTAAACTTCAATGCATTGCAGCCATCTATGCAATAAACTTCAATGCATTGTACATCTTGCTTCTTTTTTGATCAGACTTTTACTTTGCCCATGAAGGCAAAAAAGGTTCACTTTAATGTCCATTTTTCCCCCCCCCCCATCAGCTAACCTTTGCTCCCCCACTGCTGCATTCAGCCACCCTGAGCGAAGGGAAATGGCTGGCACTTCTGGGTGTAACTCTCCAACAAAGCAGGTTGCATTAGTAATCATTTTATCGAAAACTCAGTGATGTAACATCGGCGTAGGGAGAGAATCCTTACTCCTCTGTAAACACATAGAAGAGATTGGAGAATAGACAGAGCTTTCACTCTTTGCCCATGTGGGCAAATGAAGCATCAGAGTTTAATTGACCTATCCTACTTGCTATGTTTGGTATGGGTTGCATGTCTGTTCAAATGGTCCACTGCCCAGCTGTCTTTTGAGATGGCCAAGGAGTCACCCCAGTTTCAAGCTTGGACTCCTTGTGTTTTTATGCAAACATTGGTCATGCTCAATGTTTTTAGCTCTTAATAGATTTGCTAGTTGTCCCTTGCCAAATGTTGGTAGCACAGCTTGGAGGCAGCAATTACACATTCTCAACTGAACTGCATGGCTTGCTTGGTGCCTGGTTGAGTCTAAAGCTGCCACAGGAAGATATTGTCCAGAGAATAATGATTGGGGGAGATATGTTACTGTATTCCCAGTACTTGCACGAGTTTGTATTGCAGTCCTGGTCTGGATGCCTGGACATTTGGAAGATGAGTCCTATTCCAGTTGTAGTGGTTGACTCCGATTTTTTTCAATCCTGCTGTCTCTGCTATGGGCAGGTGAAGGGCTGTTTCTTCCAGCCCTTCACCTGCCTGTCACCTTCTCCCTCTGCTCAAAGTGGGGATTTATATATTTTACACTGTTTGTATAAAAGAGTGTTTGGTGGCAGAAAAGGGAGCACATATGTGTGTATATATATGCTGGATAGTAATGATTGAACAGACCAGAGTTTAATTCACAAGCTGTTTTGCAGTTTGCTCAAAATTCCGAAAATGAAAATTTCTGCAGTAAACCCAGTTGAAGCCATGGGGGGGGGGGGTGTGGGCGGGGGGAATCTCATTATTCAATTCAGGCCTTTGTATGGCTAACAAGGAAGTTATTTTCAAACTAAACACATTGTAAGCTGAACATATACATGGCAAAAAAAACCACATGTACCGATGGCATAAAAACAAACATTATATGTGTATGTGTATTTTCAATGTTAACATTGAAAATACACAAACCCTTTAAACTGCATCTTGTGATATTCCTTAAAGTAACACTAAACTCAGAACTTAAACCTTAAAATTGCATTTAAGTACCTTAACCATTAACACAAATGTATCTTATTTGTGTATCACTCGGCTGTAGAGCCTCAAATCATCTCGGAATTGATGCTGATACTGTCTTTCCTTCTGGTGGGTGTCTACTTTTGTTCCCCATGGTCCGAGTGTGTGTTGTAAAGTACCACTCCAAGCTCATTCCCATGATGGACTACAATCTCACATTAATTTTACTTATTTGTATTTTATTTGTAGTTTATTAATTTGTATTTTGTAGTGAGGGAGCTGGCTTAACCGAAAGTCCCCTTACTGGCCCTTCTAAGCCTGCTAGCCATAGACAAAAGAACATGTGGTGTATTATGGTTTAAAAAAAATCTACTGGGTGAATCCGTACATAAATTTGCTCAGGTTCACAAAACTTGAACCTGCAGGATTCATCTTGAGCCTATGGTAGTGTTGAACCTGAACCTCCTCCCTATTCTGTATATTCTTTTTTATTCTTTTTATTTTTAATTTTTTAATATACAGTACCTCTTTATTCCAATATCTGACAGTGATATTATTAATATCTTGCCTCAATATCTTGCCTCCATATTTTATATTAGTAAAACTCTAAACAAAACTAAAGCTAATTTTTATTCTAATTAACTATATCTAAAGCAGGGCAGCCTACATATTATTTAAACTTTTCTTTAACTGCTTCCTGGCCAGCCGTTGTATAAAAACGGCCGGCTGGGAGCTTCCTGGATGTAACAGGCCATGTATATACGACCAGTTAGCCCCGCCCACTCGGGCGAGCCGTGCGACGCGCGCGAGCTGGAAAGACACAACATTTAAAAACCGGCAGCGATGCCTGTTAACATACAAGCGATCCGCCGGTTGTATAAGCTGCCCTCCCTCCGCGCCCCCCCTCCTGTTGTCACGCTGTTCCCGGGCTCCGCTGTGCCGGGTGCGAGCCCGGGACCAGCATAGTGCCTCTCTGAAAGGAGATCAGAGGGAGGTCGGTACACGTGCTCCCTCCGGTCCCCTCTCCGGTGTCAGAATGCGGAAGTGATGTATATTACATCACTTCCGCATCCTCGTGTCAGTCTCCAGCTTCAGATCTCTGCTTCATCAGCTTCTTCAGGGGGGCCCTAGGTGACATTAGGGGTCTTGGAGACCCCTGATGTCTCCATAAAGAGGACCTGTCACTTATTTTGCTATCAAATAAGGGGGTTTCTTATCCCCCTATCTGATAGCAATAAAGTTAAGTGGAAAAAAAAATAGGAAAAAAAATTAAAGTTTCCCAATTTTTTTTAAACTTACACATAAAAAAGAATAAAAAAAAAACAAAAAATGTTTTAAAGTCCCTACACATACATACACGCATGCAAACGTGCGTCAGGTGCGCATATCTGCAAAAACGACGATTGAGCCCATTACTCCGCACATTTTACATATCGCTGCGAACGTCGCAGTGAGAGCAATAATTTTAGGGCCATCAATCACTGATAACACTAAACTGATGAGCTGTAAAAGCTTTTAAAGCGTCACCTATGGTCAATTTTGGGTATGGTAGTTTTTTTGCGATTTCGCGGGTGCGCGCAATTTTTAAGCTTGACATGTTTGGTGTCTATTTACCAGATGTGACCCCCGTCTTTTATATTTTACCAAAATAATTGGGTAATAATAATTGTTTCCTAACATAATATATAAAAAACTTATTTTTTCTAAATTTTCAGTAATTTTTCCTAAATATAGTAAAAAATAAAAACCCCAGTGGTGATTAAATACCACCAAAAGAAAGCTCTATCTGTCCCTAAAAAACGGTATAAAATTAATTTCAGTACAGCATTGCATGGCGGAATAAATGTCAGTCAAAGTACCGCAGCGCTGAATACTGAAAAATGGCCTGGCCAGGAAGGGGGTCTAAACACCTCGTCTTCAAGTGGTTAAAGACTACCTATAACTGAAACTTTTGTTTTTAGAGAGTGTGGAAACTGTCATGTTTTTCGTCCTGGCAAGAGATGGAGAATCTAAAATTTTACAGCTGTCACTAGAAAAGGAATAAGAGGAGAAAAGAGAAAATCTTCCAATGGGGACACTTGCAGACATTTCTCCTTACTTTGAAAGATTTGACCTTACATGTAAATTTCTCCAGCAGGACACAGACAGAAAAAAATTGTCATGGTTTTTAATCCTTCCCAACTCTATCCAAAATTTAAAAAAAAAAGTTTTGGCTTAAGATATTTTAACCCCCCCCATTTGGATGGAAAGGAAACAGATGTTATTTTGGCATGTTTTCAGTTCTATTTTTCCTTGATTTAATTTTGTGCCATTTTCAAGAGATTGCTGGAATCAGCTATAGTATGTCCTGCCCAAAAGGTTGTTTGTGCTTGCTGTTTATCTGGCAGGAAGTGACAAGGGCCATACATTTCTGGCAAGATCAACTGTTTTTTTAGTCCTGAAGATTACTTAAAACTCCCCGAATTGTGACAACAAGCGGCAATAAAAGACGGTCACTTGACCATTTTGCTGTCATTCTGGCATATGCGATGATACCCAACATGTGTGGTGCAATCGTTGTTTTTGTACATAGGTGCACATGACATGGAGGAGGGATGGGTGGGGGTGTGGCTGCGATCAAGCAGCTGTAAAGTAAAATTACTCACAATGTAAAGCCAACAGTCTGCTTTACACATGTAAACCAACTCCAAGCTTCTATACCTTTTCTTTTTCCTGGAGATACTTTAAAGGAAAACTGAGTGGGAAGATATATGGGAGCTAACATTGGTGACCTAAACTTCAGTACATAACAAGCAATCTAAAAAATATATTCGGTGTATAGTTGAAAAAGTCATTTTTAAGTAGCTATCCTTTTATTAAGGATATTCTTGCATCACAATTTCTATACTGGTTGGATAAAGATATCTAACATTAGCCTATATTAAACTACACTATGCTATACTATACTAACATTACTTGGTGCACTGTATAGGACCACCACAAATCAAATGACTACAAATATGCTGAATTAATACGTATCCATAAAGGACACACAAGTAGTTACTACATTTGTTTTTATGACCATAAATGTAATTGTTTTCTGAAAATAAAATGAAGAGGACAAAGTAAAGTGGCATTTGGTCTTTTATTACCTTCCATTCACTTTAAAATGCCATGCTTTCAACATTTCAGTGTACTCTATATCTTTTTAAAAACAATTAAAATTAGTGAGGCATTCTGCAAAAAGTCTCCAGGTTGTTGAATAATACAAATCATAGCTTTAAGCGGCATAAAATTATTCAGCGGTTGAAGTTTAGTCATGGAATGATTTTACAGTTTCAGCAGTTATTGAAGGGTGTACCACGGACTTTGCCTTTTCTGTTGCTAAAATACATCTGCAAGCACAACAAAGCAGTCCCAGTGATATTGTTAAAGCCAACTGCTTTCTAAAGTATTCTACATTCTTTAAATAGTATATTGTTTGAAAAAACGTAAGTGTTGTAAAGCTAAAAAAATACATACATATATATATATATAAAAAAAAATCTGTCTAGATAGTAAAGCATGTTCATAGTTTGGATAGATCATGTTACTGGATTCTGTGCTGCGCCTTTAACTAAACCTTCCACATATCCAAGCCGTTCACATTGAGCATATAATGAAAAAATGCATAACTAGAGGTTACCTTCAATCAAAACAATATGCAAAAACAATTGATAGATCCAAGCATATAGACAGCTGAAGCTCAAGCTTTGTCCAGCCCTTATCCTCCTTTCAAGCCTTCCCACTAATGAACGAGGTTTCCCATTACAGTAAGGGTCCATTTACATTCTTGCATTGCAGACATATATGGTATATGCATATATTAACGTGTGTTACTGTAGTGCACAGCAATGATTAGACTGCAATACATTCTGTTGTGTTGTGTTACCATGCATTTTGAATGGTGTCCAAGAGCACTAAACCAATGCTATTGCTATCTGCTCTCTGATCTATACCTGCATATATATGCATTTTAGGGCCTGTTCATAAAATGTAGACATCGTCCCACAGAGTTCTCTCTGGTTAATGCAGTTCAAAAGGCTCCAGTCATTGTAAAACATACTCAGTTGATAGTTTGAACAAGCATGGCAAAGACAAAAGCTGGAAGCAGCAATAAGTATTTCTAATTATGTGCGCATTTACTTGTGTTCAGCTACCCCTGCCACACCTTATAGCTGGGAAAATTACCTCACCAGTCAGAGACTGTAAATCTGCCGTTTTTTTACTTCCCCATCACTAACCTGCTTATTTAACAATTAATTTGCATAGTGACACTGGTGAGGTTCTTTCTCTACCTTCCTCCAAGCTGCCTAATTCCACCTCTGCAGTTCTCATTAACCAGGACATGGTCAAATGGCACTCCTGTTCATAGCCTGCTTTTTGTTGTACAGAGAATTAAGGGATATTAATATTAACACAAAAAGTGTATAAGATATGAAAAGTAAAAAAAAAACATTAATAAAAAATCTTATCTGCTAACATGTATTTTGGTTTACTATGATAAGACAAGATCAGTTAATACTTCCATGCTTCAAAGCAACCTGACCTTTACATTTACTGCTTGGCTTGTGACACGCAAATGTGTTATGGATTTACAGCTGTACAAAGCAATAAAGTTTTCATGAACTGGTGCCAGAATGTGGGTGAGAGCTTGATAAGCAATCTTATATCAATTTAGGAATCTGTCCAGCTTGCTGAGCAAATAGACAAAATGGTTGTGAGTGCATAAATTGAATATATATCCATTCTGAAAATAACCAGGTTTTAAAAAGGTTATGCACCAGGAATATATGAAAAAGAGAAACACATTTCAGAACCCAATATATCAAAACTTTAAAGTATATATAGATATGCTTCAATCTCTCTTTTTTTTTGCAGTTTAAAGTAAACCTGTCACAAATTTGGGCAATTCCTAGCCAGCATACATATGCTGCATGAACTGGATATGCATTGGTTACCTTCAGTGAAAACTGCATGTCAGAATGATCAGTAGACTCACAGATAGAGAAAATTAATTAATTGTTTCTGTAAAAGTGAGTTTGACCCCACCCCTTATGCTCCCAACTAATTTGTCATTGGCACTGCCTGTTACAAGAAAGACCAATAGTAGGCTTGAGAGGCGTGACGAGGTAGTTGTTGGGAGGCACTGGCTGTCAGGATTGTGGACAGTGTGTGTATTTCACCTAGGTTTCTCACCTACACATAGTATCTGACAAATTCCCACTAGCAGTCATGGTTGTGGAGTCACAGAAAATGGCCCCAGTGACAGAAATAACAGATATATCGGTAGCAGGGTAGATTTTGCAACCACACGATTGTGGGATCCCAAGAACCAGATGTTAGACTGCTATACCCCCATTTTGCAGTATACCATCAGTTACTGCTTTGTGTAATGAACAAGAGTACGTTGTGAAGCAGCTAGTCGTTCCCATTCTCACACACGGATGGTGCTGGATCTGGCCCATTCCTATATGTTGTATGGTCATCTAGGAGTAGAAAAAACAAAACAGTTAATCCAGCAGCAGTTTTTGCTGGCATGGTATTTACAAAGCAGTTGAAGAGTATCGTAAATGTAGTGTCAAATTAAGTTTCAAACTACTGCAGCACAACCACATTTCTGAAGTTCGCTGTTACCCGTGCCTATAATTGAGGTTTTTTTTTTAGAAGGTTGCTTTGGATCTGGATGGGCCACTGCTGAAGTCCACCAGAGGGTACAAGCACATACTGGTAGTCATTGCCCATGCCCACAGTACCCTGAAGCAATTTCTGTTAGAGACACATCCTCTAACGTTATACGTAAAGAGCTCTTTCAAATGTTTTCCCATACTGGTATTCTTAAGGAAATTTTGAAAACAAGGAACTCCTTTCAAACGAAGCTGTGTAGGTTGTTAAAAATTACTCTCCTATACACTTCAGTGTACCACCCCCAAATTGATGGGCTGCTAGAACCGTTTAATAGAACACTGAAATGTACAGTATGCTAAAAGAAATGGTTGATGTGGATAGAAACGATTGGGTCTTCCTGTTACCATACGTAAAGTGCAACTGAAGCCAAAACCTTTTTTTATATTAGGGTTAGAACACTTTTCGGGTTTTTATTGCAGTCTGTATCCCTGTAAGGAAGATTCACCCTCTCTACTTGTCTCGGTGATCATTTTATCACTGAATGTGAAAGTAAGAGAAAATTCAAAATTTTGGGTTGTCATCAGAACAGGAATAGATAATAGATGGGAACTCTTCGAATAGAGACACAATTTTGGTAACCCTGCTGATCACTAGAGATTTCCCTCACTTTGGAGGCATTTCCTCTCACCTTCTGTTGTGACTATCAGACAGGAAGTGCAAGGAATTCTCCCCAATAGGACACAGATGGCAAAAAAAGAGAAGCTTACAGGTGATCAGTCTCCGCTGCCTCGTGTGTTGGTGCGTCCCGGTCTCCTCTCGATCGGCTATCCTTCGGTACAGAACCCGAGGCCCCACGATGGGCGCCAAACTGTTAAGGACTCGGACATCAAGAATCCGACATATATCTGTCCCTGGGCCAAATTCAGTACAAAGTGTGCACACTGAAGTGAAGTGAAGAAATAATAAACTGGGGTGCTAAGTTGAGCAACTAACTAGGCAGCCATTTTGATTGAGAATTAATATGAACAGGAGCAATAACATATATATATTATAATATATATTGAAATAGGCATTTTTATCATAGTCACTTAACCACATCCATTACAGTCCCCCCTAAAATGGCTATTTCTATATAGATAGATTTACCTGTCCCTTAACCTATCACCTGGTACACACCCCGGAACTCTTTTCTTTACATGTGTAGGGGCTGTCCGAGGGGCTAATCCACCTCTGGTCCCAACATGTTGGTATGCACTGTCAGGTGGTCTCTGTCCCTACTCTCACTGACCTAAGGTGTTATAACATTATATTTGGGGGGACAAGGATTGTAACGGGGAATATGGTCTCTCGTCATCACTCAGGTAGGTGTCCTCTTCTACCAGTATCATGGTTGGGGTCAGAGTACTCTCATCCATCGCTTTGGTCATTAACTTCTTGGCATAGGGGATCACACAGCAGACTACTAGGCTGACAAAGATCAGAACAATGAGAATCACCACACCTACTTGGGCTAATGCTTTCTGCCAACCTGTCATCCAATTAAAATATTGGTCCCATGGGTCTGTGATACCTGAATTCTTCTTTAGTTCCACTGACAGGTCTGCTATCTTCTTAATGGCTAGGGTAACTTTACCATTTGGGCCGGTGTTGTCTGGGATGTACGTGCAGCAGGTTCCTGTGCCTTCAATCATTTTGCAAACACCCCCCTTCTCCGCTAGAATCATGTCTAGGGCCATCCTGTTTTGGAATTTCATGTAATAAGAGGTGGGGCCTAATTGGTCAGCAATTCCCTGCAGGGCACCTCTGGTATAATTCACGAACCGCTGCTGGTTGTAATAGACGTCATTTATCCAATCTACGTTCTTGTTGATAGTGATCATGGGAATCAAGGACTCAAAACCTGCTTTTACCTGGTCTCGAGCCTTAAACTCGTTTGGGACCCCCCTTGGGACTCCTATGGCATCTATATACACATGTGGGTCAAAACTGCCTGCTGGGGTGCTCCTTTTTCTTCTACGACTGGGCGATGGTTCAGGGTGTGGGATAGACAGGTCGTAGGAGAGAATGTGAAGGGGCATGATTCGAGAAGTTGCCCAGATGCCTTCCCTCCCCTACATGGCGAGCGTAACAGGTGTAATCCCCCGGATATATTGTGACGCCTTCTCCTGGTTTGGGTGCCCTGGTTATAACAGGGTACTCTGCCTTCCACCGCTCACATGCTGAGTGATTAGTGGAGATATTGGCAAAAAGGCTTAGGAAACACTCTTCTGCCTCCGCGGGTATATTTAGTGGGACGGTACCTAAATGTGCGACTGTACCTAAATGTTTTGTATATTCAGAACAAGTGTCATACCGGGCCCTGGCTTAGTGAGAGTGAGACGGGTCAGCAAGGGCTCTCCTTTATTATCTTTACTGTCATAGGCTGGCTGGGGTTTATACCCCCAGGGTGTCCCTGTATTCCAGGCCGCTGCTCCCCAATAATCACAATTCTTTCCCCATGACCCCTTAGTGACACAGATGTACATGTACCCTTCCCCATACCCTATTGTATACCATTTTGCTCTATTGGCGTGTGTAGGGCAGGTGAATATT
>NW_017306832.1:443228-488869 GCF_000935625.1 Nanorana parkeri
AACTAACTAGGCAGCCATTTTTATTAAGAATTAATATGAACAGGAGCAATAACATATATATATATACTGTATATTATAATATATATTGAAATAGGCATTTTTATCATAGTCACTTAACCACATCCATTACATAACCTTTCCTTACTCTATCCAAAACAAAAAACAAGTTTTGCCTTCAGTTCTACTTTGTTTACAGTAAGTAAAGTGCCACATTCCACCACAGGGTTTTCCCCATTTTGAATGTTGTACGGTAGACGTACCCAGGGACCTCTGGATATAGGAATCATGGGAGCAAGAGGCCACACCTCAGGAAACTGTAAGTGAACACATTCCAAGGATGCAGGATAGGATGTCCATAGTTTGGGAAGGTATGCAGCATACTAAAGAAATGTAGGCCAGAGTTTAAAACTGGTCTGCTAAAATTAAAACCTTTAACCCAGGAGACGGCGTTTTCATTTTGGTGCCTGCTTTAGACAGTACATTTATGGCAGTGGCAGGGCATGGCCCCTATGAGATCAGAGAGAAACAGTGATGGCAACTACTAGGTATGCCAGCCTAAAAAACAAAATACCTTCCAAATGTTCCATGTTAACCTAAGACAATCCTGTAAGGATTGTGATGCTCTTTCAGAAGAAAGTGACCCTAGAGTATCCCAGAGGGCAGGATAGCGGAGACCCTGTCTGCTAATCAGAATCAGGAGGTGAGAGAGTTCTAACAGAAAAATTGATTGATGTTTTTTAGAATAACCTGACCAAACTAACTTAATTTACCATGACATTGTAACTGCATCTCATGTCAAAGGTTCCCTTAACCACTTGCTGGCCGGAGGAATTTCCTGATATTTGCACACACATGATAAAATCTGAATTTTTGGCTAGAAAACAGCTTCAGAACCCCAAACAATTATATATTTTCTGAAAGTAGAATAAAAAATGCTAGTTGTAATTTTTTATGTCACACGGTATCACTTCAGTGTCCACTGATCAGATGAGACATCAGCGGTTGGAAGCCTGCTGATCTCCCTCCGATCAGTCATGCGTGGCACGCCGTGCCGGTCCCGGGCCCGCATGGGGGACAGCGGAACCCGGGAAAGCTGGCGGCGGAGGGGGCCCACAGTGCCGCACCGTACAAGCGATCCGAATGCTATTCAGCCGTTGGATTGCTTGTATTTAAACAGTAATCACCTGTTGTTTAAAATGATACAAAGAACACGGCTGCAGCAGCAGCCATGATTTTGATATAACTGCTTCAGGATAGGACTTTTTTTATGGTGGGCAGTCCTGAAGCAGTTAATAGTTGGGGCAAAGGAAAAAATAACTTTTGGCTTACATGGAGCTCTGACGTCATTCCAAAAAATGATGGACCACAAGCTCCACAAAGCATCTACTTTGGCAAATCTAAATAATGTCATTTTTAGGCTTGACTGGGATTATCACTTGCAGAAGGTCTGGGCAGTACTAGATTTCATTCGTAATGCCAGGTTAGACTATAGGCCTGGAAGAAGTCTGTTATCTGCTGTACACCATGCAGCGGGAAGGTGGAATTGTTTTCTTATGGACAAGATTAAAGTAAGCCAGTGTAAAACAGGTTAGAGCCTTTCTAGGGATTGTAGGATTCTACCTGAGGTTTGTGCCTAACTTTGCTACTATAGCGGTTCCATTTACTGATCTCACCAAAAGTAGCATGTCCATGATGGTGAAAAAATTGAAGAGGCAGAAAGACCTTTTCAAGAGCTGAAGGCAGCATTGTGTAAGGGACCAGTGTTAACCCAACTTCAGTCAAGAAGTTCTTGCACACACAGGTGCCTCTGATGTTGGCCATACCTTACATTGAAAGTATCCTCTGCAGCTATTGAAAATAGCAACCTCTAGACATGGTGGCCATGAGGAAGAAAGGAAGGAAGGAAGGGAGAAAGGTAGGAAGGAAGCAAGAACAAGCAACTTGATCTGTGTATGGATCTACAATTTTCCACATGCTGTGTATTTCTATATGTCTAAAGGAAGTGTGTTGTACCATGGCTATCAAAAGCTACAGACCCCCTTTTGCTATGATAGGCATCAAAGGTCCCAGTTCTGTGCCAAAGTATATCATGCTGAGAAAGTATTTGTCATTTATTTAATTTTAAAAGGAAGGAGACAATGCTGTAAGTGGTCACCTTGGTTGGAGGATGACTCTTTGTCTAGCAAATGTGGCTGTTTTGACCAAGATGATGTTAAAATTTAAAGTGCTACTACTTTGCTGCAGCTTACCAAGGTTCTGTTATTCGTTAATCTCTAGTGCTTAGTGGAGGTCTTCTTTCAAAACAATAAAAGTAGGTTTTTGAATGTATTATTGGCTGCAAAATAGGAGTTTGCCTTTTTGAATTGTATCTATTCGTACTGTAATACTAATGATAATGATTAGTATATCTTTGAAATATTTTTGCTACATCCTTCCTTCTATATGCCTTAAGGAAACCCTAATGCTTATGGCTACTGTGTTTTTACCGCTCATCATAAAATCATTTTGTAGCATGAATTAGACAAACCTTTTGCTAATATGAAAGATTTATCATAAGGGGATCTTATAATATTGCCAACAAATTGCCCCGCTCTACAGAGACAGATTGCTATCTATCACATTATCTAAACATAAAGTATTTTTCTTCTTTCTTTAATGCCACATTTACACAGCACATTTGTGAGATTTTCATTTGGAAAGTGTGAATAACATCTTGATAACACTTTCAAATAACTCCTTCAAAAAGCCAGCTCCTAGACATTTCACATTTACAGCTGTAATGGAAAGGAAATTGCCTTTAGCTTTGCAGTAGTGTCTGCAATTCTGATAGAAAAATGCCCAGGATGGTCCCTGTAGGTATGACATCATAAGAGAAATCATTACACCTCCCTGGAGCCTACATAAAGCTTTAAGACTTTTAGTATCAAAGTTAAAAAGAAATAGCCACTAGGATCCTTTGCCTTAAGTGCACGTTCTCTCATTGCTAACTGCACTGCAATGGTATGATGATTGACCTACACACACTGCATGAAAGCACAAAACAGACTCAGCCAGGAAGTACTCAATTAGTGTTGTGTTGCTAAATAATGCTTTGGCAATAACGCTGACTCAGTAGAGCAAAGTAACAAATCTGATTATCATGTTACATTTGTGTATGGACCTAGGAATACACCCATAAAATGAAGCCTGGCTCAAAGAATACACTAATGGTCATTATTGGGGAACAAAAACAGTTAGTTTGGTCTACAATAGCCTCTCCCTCTATCCACCCATTGCTTAAATGCAGAAGGTTACCCAGTGGGATCGTATTAGCAAACATTAATCAAAGACATTCTAGAACAAATAAAATTCCAAAAGCTCAAATCTCAAGCATATATAGGGTTACTCCCAATTTAATCTTGGCTGAAGATCTCCATTAAGCAGCTAATATTCATTATGGTATGTCCATTTGAGCTAACCCATTTACAGGGGAAGTTGCTTCTTGGTTTAGTGAATTAAATAATGCTCTGCTGACTTCCATCACCCAATCATGTTCAAACAAGATTTTTCGTTTTCCTTGCACATGATTGGGAATTCTTTGCAAAGTGAAATTTCACCACATTCACCAAGCTAAGGGACACTTCTCAGGTAAATTCCGTTGCAAAGTGAACAGACTATTTGACTTTATTAATTCAACCCCACTGTATGCATTGCAGAATAAATCAACAAAACAAAGGACTTCTGGAAACCTACACTGATAGGCAAAAAGCAAAGGAGTTTTAGGGCCAGCTTCCTGCGTTCGGGGCGGGAGGGGGTGTGGCAGTGCATTGAAATCAATAGCACCGCAGCCACTCCCCCCGCCCGCAGTGTGATCACCCGCACCCGAACTTATCTGAGAACTACTTGGGGTCTGTGCAATGTGATAACCGCAACAAGCACAATCGGAAACAGAACATCAAGTGATCATACATCTCAGGAGACTGACCGTCCGGTTAACAAGTTCAAGTAGCCGTGAGTAAATCCTACTTGAGTTTTCTTTATACACAGAGTGGAGGTTCTGATTTCTCCAAGTGTGATAATAACTCAGCGGCATTGTATACTAACGTACTGGGTCTATCCCCATGCTTAAATGTTCTTCCGTAAGATGTCTTCAATCAAGTTTGTATTTTAGTAACACTTGTGGTATCCATTGAAAGACACACAAAGACCCAAGGTTATGTTCAAAACTGACTTTATTTACAATTAACCAATAACTTCAAAGTCGTTTTTAAGGAACAAAGAAAAACATTAAGCGAGTCCAATTAAGACTCCCAAGGCATCTGTTACACTTTATCCTGCACCATCCACTTTAGTCCTAAACGCTGTTTTCCTCTTAATTGAGGACCACCTGATGACATAGATAAATTGATCAGCTAGCTCCTTAAGTGTTTGAGTGTTGACTGGTACGAATGGATTATTGCAATGATCAATTTTTAATGGTGTGGGGATAGTGGTTTCCAATTGTGTAGTCAATTCATGTGGAAGATAGTTTTTACCTTGTATACCTAATAAATTAAAACATTTTTATTTTACTATTTAACTCTCCGATCCCCTTCTTGAGCTGCACTCTGTTCAAAATCCTCTCTTGGTTGAACAAACTACTTTGACTATGCACTGCTCCTCCCCTCTCCTCCAAGTGGTGTTTTACTGCAACCAGAGCGTGCGCTGTCTCTAGTTCTCTGTGCATGTGAAGGGCACAGGGCACATGTTGTCCTACACGGAAGTTCAGTGAAGCGGCACTGTGCAACCTGGAGTTGGGTACAGATGCTTTAGGCTCTGTTGACATCTCTGCAATGCAAGAGCGGGCATGTTCCTGCATTTAATCCCACATAGCACAACATTGCATGTTACATTGTTAGGTGCTTCGATGCTATCGCATATGTATTGCATCACACCACAATGGATGGTAACTTATTAAAAAGCACAGTGCAGACATTAATTCTATTTTCAGTATCAATCACACATGGCACATAATGCTAGCAATCAATACATTTCTAGCAGAGCTGAGTATCTGGCTAAAATAAATTCCCAATGCAGAATTCCTGCACCTAATGTTCCCTGCAATCCATGTGTGCTCTCACATGGCAGAGATGTGAATGGAGCTTAAATCTTGCAGTGTCCTTGAGGAAGAAGAATAATGTTGATTATAGCAGTCTATAGCTCTTGCGGTACATTCATCAACCTTTGTTATTGTGCCACAGGTATGCAGTGGGAATTCATTTAGGCAGCTCAGCTAGAAAGGTATTGATTGTTAGTACTATGCTTTTATCACTGGAAGACATTTGCATAGCAGTGCCATGTGTGATTGATACTGAAAACAGTATTGATGTCTGCACTGTGATTTTCCATACACCATATGACAGAGGAGTTATCAACAATGTTTGTAGTGTTTATGGTGTTGTTTAGTGGAATTAGTATAGTCAGCTGTGCAGAGGTAATATGTTCCCTAGCTCTCAAAATAGCTCTCAAAAATGTAAGTTGTAATTTAGTTTTTTTTTAAACCTTTAAGACTTTCTTTATTATGGGTGTAATGTAGAAGTTCACTGTGTGACATCTTTTTCTCTGGGGTGTTCCCTGGTAGTAGCTTCTGAATTCATCCCATTGATGACTTCTGACATGCAGGAAGAAGAAGTGGTGCATCACAAAGCCACTGGACTGAAGAACAACCTGTAGCATCAGGCCAAGTCTTTATATATGTGGAAGTCAGGTAGACAGCATTCTGGCATGTGTATTATCTCAGTGATATGTGATGTGATTAAAATGGGGACCACAGGCAAAAGTGCATAAAGTAGTGTCCGATAGTCCCTTATAATTCAATGATTGTGTCCACTGCCTGTATCTTAACCATGGAGCTTAATCATATTGGCAACTGAGCTAGCCAAACCCAAGCTGTGCTAATAAAAACACACAAATAAACTTTAAAACTGAACATTAGGCAAATATACCGTACACAAATTATTGCAGTTCTGTTTTTGTTGGAGTGGCCAAACATCCCTGGAGGGCATCACACCCTCACTGGACCACCAGGGATGACCTACCTATGATCATACGTAATCCTAATTCTGGCCTTGTATCATGCTCGTGTATGGTCCTCTCTTCTTACATCACGCTATTGGATAGCGTTGTTGGGCCCAAGTTCCAGCCTCTCCAGAATGGAATGGAAACAGGAATTTGGGGGTGCACTTTTACTTATCAAGGGACCTTGATGGCGGTGGAACACACAGATAAGCCTCCTTCCTCCTGAAGAAGCAGAAACAGCAAAAGGCTATAAAGATCACTACAGGAATTTGTCTTGGTCTCTATGACAAATAGTATTGGTTGATGTATTCTCATTTGCCTGTTACATGTATAAATTTAATGTATGCATGGAGGTCACTGCACCAATTTTTGCTTTCAATTTTGGTCTTTTTATTGAAATGTACATTGTTGTTTGTTAAGTATGTATTAAATTAAATTGAGTTTTATGATATGTAAAGCTTTTTGTCCAAACCTGTTTAAAGCCCCAATCTGACTTTTATGGTCTAATTTTGGTTATTCTTGAATAAATAGGGGTGTAGGTAATGAATTAACCTATATATTCACACCAGGGAAAGGTGATTGCGAAAAAAATGGTGTTCTGCTTTAAATATCTATCATTTAATCAATCTAAAATGTAGAAAAGAAGATACATCAATTAACACGTACAAACCTGTGAATTCCAAAAACCACAGAAGAAAAGTATTTTTTCCTAATTAGAGCATCTGTAAAGAGCACAGAGAAAATGAGTTAATTTTCAAAGTAATGAATGAGTACAATTAGTACATAATGAGATAATTCTGCAACCAATTTGGTGAAAAAGCAAACGCCTGTTGTATTGTATAAACCAAATCAACATATTTATAATGCCATGAATAACATGCCACCTAAAACAGAGAAAAACTTTATAATAACATACTGTACAAGCAAGTTTTCAGAAATGTATTCATGGCTGTTTCCCTTGGTGTTTAGTGGATTCTGTTGCCATATACAGCAAGTGTCTAGAGTTGTTGGGTGCCGTCATCACGTGATCTCAATACAAATTAGTTAATTAAACCTGAGATTGTAGTCCATCATGGGAGCGAGCTTGGAGTGGTGGCTACTTTACAACACACACAGGGACCATGGAGAATAAAAGTAGCCACCCTCCAGAAGGAAGGACAGTGTCAGCATGAATTCAGAGATAATTTGAGAATCTACATCTGAGTGATACACAAATAAGCTACATTTTTGTTAATAGTTGGGATACTTGAATGCATTTTTAAGATTTCCCACCTGGGTTTAGTGTAAGTTTAAGTTTATGAATGTGCAAGAGATTAAGCATTGTGATACATTGTTTTTGTAACAAAGCCATGCATCCTATGATTATTACGATAATACAGGATTTGAAATACAGGTGTATTTGTAGCAGGAGTTTTAATATAGCCAAGAAAGTAACTTAGAATAAGATTGGGAGAGAACAGCAGATAGGATAAGGGATATGAGAAATGGGTTGACAGGAAAGGAACTTCACTGTGTATGGTTTTGCGGATATCAGATAATCAATAATTATGTAGGTTGAAGCCAGTAGGCAAGAAATTCTGATCATTACTAGGAATAATCTGTGCTGGGTTATCAGAAGGCTCTCTGAGTACTTGTGTGCATTATAATGTCTCTTGATCCGATCACCTTCTTCTTTCCAGTAGTTTGCAGGAGTCCCTCCAGTGGCGGAGTCGGTCTCTGATCCACCACTGACGGCCGTGTCCCCTGTCCGTGTGCATTGACTTACACTGTGCCTCTCTTCTCCCGGCTAAAGATCTCTACTGAGCATGCGCCCGCCTCATCATCCTTTGCGGCTGCCCGAGACACAGGTAAGTTTTAACCTTTGTTACTTTTGCTTTGTAATGTTTTTGCATATATCTACTGCTTGCCGGCATGCTGGTGAGTTTGTTAGTGACAATTCTTAGATTAATGATTTGGGAAGATTACAACTAATGAGCATTCTGTTGTGATCGAATGCACAGTTAAATTGTAACTTTGATTTGAAAGCACTTGCCTGTTTTAATTGGAAAGAAAATGGGTTCCTTTGAACAAGCTAAAAGAGGCACAATAGTCAAAGAAAATTGAAATGAAATGTGTCATTTGTACAAATAATCAAGAGATCAAGGCTATATGGCCATTTGAAATCTTTCAATTTGATCCGTGTTATGCTCACACTGTTGCCAATGATATTGGGCTACAGATTAGTATTTATGACCGTGTTTAGTCTATTTGATAATATGTTGTATTGTAGCATCTACAAATATTCAGCATCTCATGTTTTTTTCTGCTTTTCTATAAACAGACAACCCCAAGAACTGAAGTCTCAATAAAAAAGCAAGGTATTGTTTAAAATAATTAGCTGAGGAAACTGTTAACGTAAAACATTGGGAATAATTAACAGTTAATTTGGCAACAGCTAAAAAGGGATGCGCCAAACATACCTGGGGTGGGTTTGAGGGAGGTTTGCTGCACTGCTTCTAGATTCAGAATGGTAATCTGAATCTCTTTAAAGTCAATCGGAGCTGAATCTTAAAATTCTTATAAATTATGACCAATAAGCAAGGAAGGCTTATAGGCTAATAAGCTAGGAATTATCAGACAACGGCCATTGGGAACTGGGCGCTGCCAGGGAGGACATGTACCAATGTAAAAAAAAAAGGTACAGCTTTACGAGCAGTATCTTTCAATAATGCACAATTTCTTTAAATAACATGCTTGAGGTACACCCTAATCCTACATGTGAAGTGGCACAACTGTAGGATGTACACAAGCAAACATAACATTTAAATAGAAAAAACAACTGCTATTTAAATTGCCTAATAGTAAAAATAAGATTTCCCTGCAGCTTGGTTTTTAACTGCAAAAAATAGAATGGGGACCCCACAAATTAACAAAAGGACATAAGGAGCTGGACACTGCCCTAGGGGACACGTATCAATGCACACAATGTTTAAATAACCATTAACGGGGAGCAGCTTTTTAAAATAATGCTTAAAGGGCAACAATAAAAATGCACAATTCTTTTAAATAATGTGCAATTTTTACAGTGTAATACAGCAAAAGCGACATTTACAAAGAAAAATAAATACCATTTAAATTGCCAGTAAATTCCCGTGAAGTGGCCGGTATTCCATTCACCTATATCACACATTTATGAATGGACACAGATTTCATTCATAAACTCTATAGAGCCTATTCAAAAAACATTTAAGGGGTACCCCATACAGAAAAATCTATCCAAGCATGCAACCTAGTTGACCAGAAAAGGGCAGGGGGCGACAGTGAGCCAAATATGGCCAAGAGTTCTTGAACAAGAAAGGATAAACATCAAACTACAGGCTAAATAATATTGTCTAAACTGATGAGCGGTAAAAGCTTTTAAGGCGTCCCCTATGGCCAATTTTAGGCATGGCAGTTTTTTGCGATTTTGTGTTGCACACGCAATTTTAAAGGTTGACATGTTTGAAGTCTATTTACCCGACGTGACCCCGCCTTTTGGGTAATAATAAATGTTTTATAATATAACGTAGGGAAAACAGGTTTTTTCCCCCCAAATTTTCAGGTCCTTTTTTCATTATATAGTAAAAAATTAAAATCCCAGTGGTGATTAAAAATGTCAGTCAAAGTACCGCAGCTCTGGATACTGAAAAATGGCCTGGGCAGGAAGGCGGTTTAACACCCCGGTCATCAAGTGGTTAAATAAAAGATGGTAATTTATTTTTTTTATCCGACAAATTGATTAATCTAAAAAATAATCGGCCAGCTGATCAATTATATAATGTAAAAATATAAGAATAATATAAAATAATCATTAGTTGCAGCCCTACACGCAAGGTATATTTATAAACACACTAGTCTGTACTATGCACCATAATTAAAAAATTACATAATTTTTTGGGTGTATTTATAAACATACTAATTTGTATTCTGCAATTATGAGAATTAGAAGTGGGGCGAAAAGGAATAAAATTTGTTTTTTAGGCAAGCCCAGGTACTTAATCATTTTCATTCAAGAAACCAATTTTCTCTCGTCAGAAAGTGATAGACTGCAAGAAAATAGTGGCTACTAGAGAGACAGTTTGCTCTAGGGAATATGGAAGTAACAGCTGCAGTTAAGAATATTTCAACAACTTAAGCAAGAGGCACACTGAAATTAAAGGTACAATTTAACACATAGAGGGAAAAAAAAACAATTACACTTCACTGAAACAAAAAAGAAAGGGTGGGAGAAGGGACATAACTCTATATTGTACACCTCCCAATGCTTAATGGAATTTGATTCTTTAAGATACCTAAAGTATCTTAGTCAACATCCAGCTGGTCAGCAAGATTTTATGCTGGGAGTACAACCATTGATGATCCCTATCAGCACTTCCACTGCTCTGTTAACATGTTAATATTTGTACAGTATATCCTTCGAAAGACTATGATTTTTAATATTTTCAAGGGATTGCTGCTGAATATTATAATAATGTTTAACATAAAATACATATTAATCATCATTATAATAAATGTATTGATTTAAATAAAACCATCAGAGTAATGATGCTATAAATTGATTGATTTTCATAAAATTATCAGAGTAATAATGTTGTAATGTTTGGTAAACCAAGGGCCATATCATTGTAAAAAAATTCTTGCTAACAGATACCATTTGCTTTCAACTCTAAACAATCAGCAAACGTATTACTTAAAGTGTAAGTTAACCTTAATTATAAAAATTAGGGACAACGTTCCTGTGTCCATCATACTTGACATCTATCTATAGTTAATTTAAACAAGAAGTAGAAGGCTCAATAAATACCTGCTGATCCTGCCAGTCCCCTTGTATTGTAAGCTCTTCCTGGCCATGCTAAGCACAGAACCAGATCCATCGTAGTCTGGTTAGTTTGCATCTCTGCTTTCATGCTGATGCACAGTGTTCCTATAGTCCTTTCTCCTTGCTCTCTGAGCTCCATGCTGTAAGGCAGGATATTGTTCTCTTGAATGTGCAACCTCTTGTGACAGGGACTATTGTCAAGACCTGCTGTTAATCAAGCAGGGAAGCCCAGGACAGGGGCATGCCAGCTGGTGATATCACAGGATGGCACACCCCTATCAGTAGCCCCTAGCAGTATCAGTACCCCTAGCAGTATCTGCCCTCAAACCACGTAATTTGGAAAGTAAGGGGGGAAGCAGCAGTCACATGACAAAAGATACAAAAGTTAAAAAAGGTATTTGCATTTTTGCTTTTTGCTTTATTAAAGTTGATTATTTCTTATAGCTCTGCTGCTTGGCATTATACTTCAAACAAAATGGGCTTACATCATCTTTAATGAAGGCAGTCCTTTATACATGCAGCTTTTAGACCCTGGAAGAAGGGGAACTGTTTTTAAACACTGAAACACATTGGATGTTATCCTGTGTTACTTTGTTTATGTTTTTAAAAAAATCATCATTTTGAACTCTTAAACTAGTGGTGTGGACCTTTCATTACTTTCACTGAGATATCGTTCAGCCCAGGGTGTGAGGTGCCTGGTGTGTGAGAAGTGCCTAACCTGAGCCATTGGGCTTCAGTAACCAGATAAAGTTAAAGTTGAACTCCATGATAAGAAAATATTGCCAAAATACATGAAGCATGTGTATTCTTAAAGGAATCTTGGCATGCTTTGTTTTTTTCTTATTTCCAGATCTGTGCAGTAACCCAGTGTGAAACTTTGCCTTTGTGTAGGAGTTTTCTGTATTAAGATCAGTCACTGCTGCTCTCTCTCTTCTTGCAGGGTGCAGGGTGACTGATCTTGTTTCTGCCCCTCCTGTAGTCTTCTGCAGGCAGCCCATAGTGGGTGGGGTCTGTTGGGTAACTCCCACACTTCTGCTCTCCACACCCTGTGGAGCACAGTGATAATGTAATTGCTAATTTTACTGGTTATTGTCTGGGTTTGAAAAGGGTTTTGTTGCAGTCACAGTGTGGATTTATATCCTTTGTGTCTACTAAGCAATATATTTGCATTAAAGCTTTTGTGCTTGGGGTTCAGCTTGAATGGATATGAAACTGTAATACCCAAGATCCAGTACCTCATATTCAGACCTTTTTAATGGTTTATAATGCTGTCTCTGTCCCCAATGAAGGGTCTTTCCTTCACCCTCTGTCCTGGTGATATCTGTGCACATAAGTTAAACACAAAACTGGATTTTCCCAATAGGGATATAAACAGCAGTAAAAACCTAAGAAATGTTTTACTTTTTCCCACGTAAAAAAAGTTTTTGTTATTACTGTCTGTTCCCCAATAGGAAACATTCCTCTCATTTCCTGTGACAGTAACAGGTGTCACCAGCAAGTAACAGAAAATCTCCCTGATGGATACAATACAGCAATAAAAACTCTTTATACTGGTAGACTGAAGAAGGGTTACAAGCGCTGTCAGGTTTTACCACGGTTTTATCACTTTCAATCTATAAAAATGTTTTGCATAGAAATCTAGTTGAAATCCAGTTTCTATTGTTCTCCATATTATACATTTGAATTAAAATAAACTTTGCATGGCTCTACTGTCCTAAAGATTAAGTACAATGCAGATATCACTTATTCAGAGTGTGAATGAATTAAAATCAATGATGCATAAACATTTTTTAAAGAAAAAAGGAAGCCAAATGATTATTTTTGGTTTGTACTTTTGTTACAATAAAAGCTAAATATCTAAAAATGAAAACAATTATTTGAGGGAATCGTATATCTGTATTTCTCGAACTCGGTTTATTAGTTTGAGCAATTAGTTCCTTGAAACATGAATTAAATTCCAACTAATTTGTACTGTATACCTCATGTGAACTCTAGAAACAAAATGAATTCCATCCTTCTGCAATCAAGCGAAAAGAAGTGTAACAAACCATGACCTACGGATTCTTCACTTATCTGTGGACCAGTTTCATACTTCATTGCTTGCAACAAATGAACGGTGAAATGGAATTTGTAGCAAATGATAGTTGTTTATTAAGATAACTATTCACTGGTCAAATATAGTTTATGGTGGACAAAAATAAAAATGCCATATTCCATATATTATGAGCAATTAATAACACATGATGCAGTGGATACAAACTTTGCAGTTTATTTGCTATACCATTAATAATAGCATTGCAGGAACATAAAGGAAATGAATCATGTTCATTCCCTGCTACCTTTAATTTACATCACATTTTTATACATATTGCAACATCACCCTTTCTTGTTTCTAAGTGTTCCATTCTTTCAAGGACACATCGTTAATAGAAAAAAGTTTAAGGACAAAATAAATGAGTTTTAAATCTGGGCGATACTTTCAAATAAATCTGAAATGTGTGATAAATATTTAATACAGCATTTAGTTATTGTTGAGTTTAAAGGGAACATAAAGCAAACATGGACTGTACCTAAAATATACTGGGTTTTCTGTGCTGGTTAGCTGAACTGAGCGATGGGGTATTTTTTGTATGTATGTGGATTGCTAATTGTTCTTGTACTTGTATTTGCACCAAGTACGCTACTTGGTATCTGAACATCAGTAGGGTTACTCACGAACAGATGAAGAGTTTGGAGAAGGCTGGAGAAGTGAACAATCTAGGACAACAAAGCTGAACTGGAAAGTGAGCTGAATTGGAGAATTTTTCCAACTCAGATATGTTGTCCTAGATTGTTCACTTCTTCTGCCTTCTCCAAACTCTTCACCCTTTTATGATTAACTCTGTAAACAAGCCTCATATTTAAATTTAGAATGGGTGCAACATTTTTAAAGGCTAAAAATTAGCCTTAGCCAGCATATCTAGCCCCCCCACAAAATAAATTATTTTAAAGTAGTATGAAACTCTCAACCTTTTTTGCAATTATGAATCCAGTTCAAACAAATAAACATTGACCACAAAGCATTGCTTTATTTTTTTTGCCTAAATACTTACAATTATCATGTTTCTGAACAGCTGCTTCCAAGCTTAGCTTCCACGAACTTCCTGTCCAGTACAAGATCACAAGGAATAGACAACACTTCAGCAACTGTTCATCTACTAGCTTGGAGAAGGGGGGGGGGGGGGGAGGGTAATTTAATTTGCTGTGTGTTTGTGGAGACACACACAGCTTACTAGCACTCACGAGGGTGACTGCATAGCACTCTGCTTGAGAAAGGAGTCACCTATAACAGAAAGTCAGGACCAGTGCTCAGAGGACCAGCTGATTCTACAGGAAACTAAAACTTTAAACATCAAAAAGCAGCATCCATTGTAAGTGATTTCATCAGCATTTCAAATAGCTTAAAATCCTTTTGACTTTAATATCACTTTAAAACCCCACATTATATTATTTTTTTATGCGATTGTTATGGCAAATATTCTCCAGTAAAACAAATTACAGTATATGACTAAATCACATAAATGAAAATTGAATTCCATTTCATTGATTTTTCTCATCTCAAATAGTGATCAGTATGAATATTTTTAATAAATTGCAGAATGACAGAATGAAAGGGAAAATAGTGTTTATATTTAGTGAGATCTGATTTTGAGTTATGCACATGATTGGGTATCAAAATGAACACAGCGTAACTATATTTACTTAGTTAAGTGAAAATTCACTCTTGAAGCTAAACATTCTCTACTCCCTTAGTAAATCAGCCCTAATTAGTTGATTGACATTGCACTGTGAGGAAGAGCAGTAAGGCAGACCTACTGTGTAAAGTTCAACTACTCATACTCCTACCTACTGCACATATATCATTACAAAGCTATATATTTATATATATAGAAAGGATGTTTTTGAACAATATTTTTGCACATATTGAAAGAATATTTACATCTAGCTGATCTCTTTTGCTTGTTTAAGTAAAAACAAGTTTTAAAAGACTGCACATTCACTTCAAAAAAAGTTTGGAATGGGGCACAGACCCTGCTTTACTAAAGGGATAGTTCATGTGCAATATCATTTTTCCTTATCTAGCTCTACAAAGAATGCCCAATCATGTGCAAGAAAAATAAAAAAAAAGGTTTCTAACTTGCACATGTATGGATGACTGAAGTCAGCACAACCTCTTTCACTAAGATAAGTGAAAATTCACTTTGGTAGCGAACATGATCTAAATCATGTTCCACACAGGCTGAGAGACAGTAGACATAAGCAGCAGAGGTAAACAAAGGAGCAGGTGTGAATAGAAGTGATACTTTAGCAAGTATTGGAAGCATACAGAGAGACAGAAGAAGCTATTCACCTGTTCTTTCATCCTTAAACTTGCTTTTTGCTCAGTGGCTAAATTGACACGTCAGAGCTTTAGACATGACTGTTATTAATGTACCTCTACATTATTAAATAAAGTGATTCTTCTTAGTGACAATCGTAGACCAGTTACCAGTTAGTACCTCAAAATCTTTTAAAAGTAATCAAGCTAGATTGATTCTAGGACTGCATCCTAGTCCTATGCTAAGTATTAAAGTGACACTAAACTCCTGAGTTAAATCTTCAAAATGCATTCAATTACCTCAACCGTTATCAAGAATGTATCTTATTTGTGTAACACTCAGCTGTAGATCATCAAATCATCTGTGACTTCATGCTGACACTTCTGGAGGGTGGCTACTTTGGTTCCCCATGGTCTCTGTGTGTGTTGTAAAGCAACTACTGCTCCAAGATCACTCCCATGATGGACTACAATCTCACATTTAGTTTACTAATTTGTATTGAGATTGTAGTCCATCACAGAAGAGAGCTTGGAGTGGTGGCTACTTTACAACGCACACAGGGACCATGGGGGAAAAAAAGTAGTCGACCTCCAGAAGAAAGGACAGTGTCAGCACCAATTCAGAGATGATTTGAGCATCTACAGCCAAGTGATACACAAATAAGGTAAATGTTTGTTAATAGTTAAGGTACTTGAATACATTTTTAAGATTTAACTCCTGTCACTTTAAGTCTCAACTGTCTTCTTGGAGCCAAGCCCTACTCAGTTCCAGAGATATTCCCCAAGCCACGTTTCAACTTTCAAAAAGCTGAGTGAGCAGGGCTTTCCAGGTGGCCAAAAACCAATTAGATCATTTTCACCCTGGCATAATAGTTAATTTGAAGACCTTGATGTATGTGACAAGAAGATGAGGTTTTACATGTGCAGTTATTATGTAATGACAACCTAAAAACCTTTGCTGGGGTTATATCTAGTGTAGCGCTCACCCCCAAAGGAGCTGCTGGAATATTCAGATACTTCTGTCCCACACCAGTGATGAGTCACCCTTACCTGGACATGAGTGACACCAACACACCGTTATGAATGTTTAAATGGGCTTTATTAAAACTAGCAATAAGGCCTGAAAAAGAGATAAACTGTTGAGCAGAATTGACAATATTAAATGCAGTGATACAATACAACCGCTCAGCAAAGTAAACCGGGTTGATGTTCTTTCACTTTAACCGCCATTGAAAGGGCTCACCTGAAATGCACTGAACTAGTCAAGAACGAAATTGTCAGTTACAGTATTCAGCACAGAAAATATTGTTTAACCAGTATAAAAAGAGATATGGCTGACTATGAGAGCCTTTCTACTATCTATAGTAGGGATGTCCCGATACCGATGCTAGCGTCGGTATCGGGACCGATGCAAGGAATTTTCTCAAGTACTTGTGAAAATGACCCGGTACATAATATGAGAGCAGGGGGTGTGGAGCTGTGACAGAGCAGCAGGGGGCGTGGAGCGCTGAGAGCAGGGGCGTGGAGCGGTGACAGAGCCGAACACGTGGAGCTGTGACAAGCTCAGTCACCTCCCTCAGGCTCTGTTCCTGGCCACTGCTCGTTCTTGTCACAGGAGCTCTAGCACAATGCTGTGCTAGAACTCCGGTGTTGGAGGTGACAGGGTCAATAAAGAGTACCTGTCACCTCCAAATGCTATCACAAAGGGGTTTGTTATCCCCTGTGTGGTAGCAATAAAGTTAAGTGAAAAAAATAGTTAAAAATAATACAATAAAAAAGTAAAAAATAATAACTAAATATAAAAAAGGCGATAAAGTAAAAATAATAAAATAAATGAAAATTTAAATTTTTTACAAAGTAAATACACCAATACACAGAAAGGATGTCTGGGAGCTGGAAAGAGTACAGAGAAGGGCAACTAAACTAATTAAGGGGATGGAGGACCAAAGCTATGAGACAAGGTTACAAAACATAAATCTGTTGAAGCTGGAGGTGCGTAGATTAAAGGGGAACATGATTTTGATGTACAAGATGTTCAATGGTGATGGCAACATCAGCAATAAACTTTTTACAAAACAAAGACTAGAGGCCACCACCTACAATTGGTGGAGAAAAGATTTAAGCACAAGGGGCATAGGGGCTTCTTTTCAGTTAGGGTCTGGAACTCTCTGCCACAAGCAGTGGTATCAGCTGAGAGTGTTGAATCATTTAAAATGCATTTGGACAATTTCAACAGAGACCGTAACATACAGGGGTACAGGTACCCTTAAAAAATAAGATCACACGGGGTCTCCTACACAAGCATACACATGCAGAATCCAAAGCACACACACAATTGGTTGAACTTGATGGACCTGTGTCTTTATTCAGCCTCAAATAGTTTTTGGGGGGGTCTTGTGCTGGTGTGCGGCTTCCGTTATGTTCGTGCTGGGATGTCCGACGTGTGTGCTGGAAGAAACAAAATTGGAGAAGGAAGCGCCACAACCTAGTGCAATGACTGTGGTAGGAACAAGGTTGGTGCTAAAGTATTCAACTCACCTGTGACTTGTTGAGCGCTTGCTTTGATAAATCAATGTGGAGGGAAGCGATGGTGTGGAGCGGTGGGATCAATTCCTTTCTTGCTGGGTGGTGATGGGATGAACCCAGGTCGAGCAGATGGAAACACAATGGTAGAACAGCAAGGAGGTGAGGTTGAAGGGTGAGCACGAGAGGAAATAAATTCTGAAACTCACCGTTAGTAAGTGAAGGCAGGAAGTCAATGATGGACCTGTGATGATGATGATGATGCTGATGATGATGATGATGATAGAAGAGGATTACATGCAACAAAGTAATAGTTTAACATAAATGGAAATAGAGTTCAAGGAAAACTCCACTTTCAGTGAAAAGTATACTTGCAGAACAGATCCTCAGGATTGTCTATTCTAATGTAGCTGGTTGGCAGTAATATACAGTATAGTTTGATAATTACAAAGCCTTGAGTCCAGGATTACAGCTTGTAGTTGTGTTTTAATTATCAAAGCCGGACCACATTCTTTAGAAGGGTTCATACACATCCAAACATAAGTCTTCTACCTGGCTTTGTAATACTGTATCTTTGTGTCACTGGCATGGTACAAGCATGCCATCCATTGAAATTAGTGAAATGTCAGAGCTTCTAATTTTCACCTTCTTCTGGGTCAGTGTCTCAGGTAGCATTAAAGCTGTTAAATCAGCCAGGCAGCTAAGGTTAAAATTAGGGTTGCACAGATACCAAGTACAGTACTCGGTAAAATTACGAGTACATGTACCGATACTTTTGAGCTCCAAGACTACACTAGAGAAAAATTCAAAAATTAGGAGGCCGCTGTCATTTGTAAGGAGCACACGGAGCTCCTGGGATTTGTACATCTCTGTTTTAATGTACGATTTTGTTTTTATAAATATAAATAAAGGGATGCATAGATACCAGTTTTGCCAGTAAGTACTGTTACTTGCTTACTTAACAGTAAGCACTGTTACTTGCCGAGTACTTACAAGTAGACATGTGCAGCAGCAAAAAATTTGTTTAGTTTAGTTTCGTTTTTCGGGTCCGAAATTAAATTAGTTTAGGGACGAAATTTGTTTATGAAATTTTTTTTTTTTTTATCCATTACTTGGCCTGGCGTGGAATTGAACCTGCAACCTTAGCAATGGTAAGCCTGTCCTCTATCCACTACTCTATAGCCTCTGTACTGTCAGCATAGAAGCATTTGATATATAGGAATGCAATATGTAGCATTTGACAGGTGAGAATGTCAAATGGGCAGAGCGAGCCGTGACGTCATGGCTCGCTCCGCCCATCTGTTGACACAGACTGAATGTCATTGTTTTGCGGCTGGTTTACGTCATGTTTGGTTGGTCGTCTGCGGCGGGACTTTTTTTATTTCGACGGGTCGGCGGGGGTCCTGCATCCTGATCCTGACTCTGGATTACATCGATGGAGCCATTTTGTTTTTATTAAAGAAATTGTCAAAAATTGACTGGTTTTTTTTTTTTCAATTAAAGGATTTTGTCAAAAGTCTGGACTTTTTATTAACTATTTGATTTAACCCATTAGTGAATTCACATGGGGGGGGGCGGCATCTGGGTGCCCCCTTATTTAAAGGGGTACCCCGATGCAAATAAGCTCCCTTGCCCGCAGACCCCCACAACCACCGGGTCAGGGTTGTGGGGAAGAGGCCCTTGTCCCCATCGGCACGGGGACACCCTCCCAATGCCGAGGGCACGTGGCCTGGTAAGGCGCAGGGAGGGGGGGCGCTCGATCGTCCCCCCCTTTCCTGCCCTGCCGGGCTTGTGCTCGGATCAAGGGTCTGGTAGGACTGTTAGGTTAGGACTGTTTTTCCCCCCTATTTTTGGGGGCTGGGGTTCCCCTTTAAAATTCCTACCAGACCTAAAGGGTCTGGTATGACTTGGGGGGAAACCTCACACTTTTTTTTTCCATCTTCTGCAGACTGTAAAAAAAAAATCATTTTGCTGCATAAAATTTTGTTGCATAAAAATGACTTTAAGGGGAACAAAAATGACTTTTTTTTACAAAAGCAAAGGAAAAAAAATTATCCATTACTCGTCCGGGCGTGGATTTGAACCTGAGACATTAGCAATGGCAAGCCTGTGCTCTACCCATAACTCTATAGCCTCTGTACTTTAACCACAGATGTGTTGTAGAGGTAAAATGGTGTCATTTTTTTCCCCTAATGTCATTTTGCTGCAACAAAATTCGTCCAATAACGAATTTCGGGAAATCGGGAATTTCGGATTCGTTTGCATTCGTCTTAGCTGTAATTCGTAATTCGGATGCATCCGAATCTCCTAAAATTCGTCCGAAACGAATTTCGGAACGAACCGAATCATTTTTGTTTATTGTCATGTGACAGTTTTTCTAAAACAATACAGACTAATGATTTCAGGGCTGTGGTGGAGTGCCAGAGCCGGGTCCCAGCTGCAACCGCTGCAACCCTAGTAGTTCTCATGAAAATGCCAAGTATCTGCACTGGTACTCGAAAAGTATCTGTGCATCCCTAGTTAAAATTATTTTTCCAAATACTGACCAAGCTAACCAAGAATAGTGTCAGTGACAGGGATTGGGACACACTCTAACACAATTGGTGCTTCAGAAGTTTCAGCAAAATTTTTTCATTTCTAACGTGAATAAGAGGTGACTTTTGTAACACCACTAACAGTATTCAAGTTTATCTCAGTCCCACTAACTCTCAGTTTTGCTGGTCTGTTTGATCGCGAAATCCATTTGAGCAGGTCAAAGCAAATTTTCATTTAATTTAGCCAATTAGGTGAAACAAAGTGAAAATGAATTTAGCAAAGAACAGACAATCATGCAAGAAAAAAACCCGTAAAAAACAGGATTTTTGCCTGCATGGATGAAGCCCACAAAACATCATCTCAAACTACGTAAGTGGCAGTGCTGTGATTGCAGTTTTCAAAAGGAGAGGTCAGCAATGGCAGCCTCCATACTTCTGCATTACAGGCTTTATTTAAGATTGGTTACATTGTTGCTCACTTGATTTACTGTTGCTCTTGTAGACTTGTTATATTTCAGCCACCGTACAAGATCAAAATTATTCGTGAGCCAGTTTGCAAATCACAGGTCCAGTTCATTATCACTTGGTGTACCATAAAACCTTGTGCCAACATGCACAGATGGATGCAGAAAACTAATTTCTTTAACCCTACAGACTGTAAATCAATTGGACACTGTTTTCCATTTGTCTTTTTTTAAAATCATATGATGAAAGGTTTGTTTATTGCAGTGTATGTGTGTGCGGATTCTCATTGCATTAAAACAAAGGAAACCTTTGCTACATACATGAGAATTTTCACATTTTAAGCCAATTTTATGTATTTAGATGTATTTTACATTCTGTGTGGTCGCTAAAGGGAAGTATTTTGCCCTGGCAGTAACCCTTGTCTTGTTTTGTGTTGTGTCATATTGTGTAATGATGATGTTTTGTCATGATGGAAACATGAACTTACATTCAAAAGACATTGCATGATTAAAAGGTTAACCAGATCACTGCAGATCAAATAAAAATGTCAATGGGAAGAAAAGAAAATCCAAAAGCAGTGTTGATTTCTAGATAGTTGCTGTTGTGTTGCATGCTTAGATATTGGCTGATTGCTGTCATTTTATAATTTCATGATTTCGGATTTACACATTATAGTATACACATAAACTGCACAGATATACAGCAATGTATTCAATTCATTAGAGCAGTCTTTCTAAACCTTTTTACCCTAGAGGAACTCTTGAAATAGTTTTAATGGCATACCTGATAAAAATGTATTATATCTACAATTAATGGTACATTAGCAAGAGCAGTAAGCTGAATATAGTAAGTCAGGTTGAAAAAAGACACAGGTCCATTGAGTTCAACCAATAAAAGAAGAAAAAAGTAAATAAATAGAAAACCTCCATAAACAAAACTCTCACAGTTACCCATAGTTGATCCAGTGGAAGGCAAACAAATAACCCTTCCATTTATTCCAGCAAAGGAAAAGAATCCTTCCTGATTACCTACGGCAAGCAGATATTCTCTGGATGAACTGGTGTTCAATCTCTGGTGTTGTTACCTATAAAATGGTAACATCGAGTTATATTCTACGCATTTAGGAATGCATCCAGATTTAACAAAAAAGCAAAAAACAAATAACTGAGTTGGCTAGAACTAGTTCCTGAGGTTGCCTAGCCCATATTTTCACATCTGTGAAAAAGTATTTCTGCATGCAAAGTTTAAATCCCTTTTCTCCAAGTGCAAAAGTACACCCTTCTCCTTTGCAATTACCTTAAAAAAACCTTGTACCAAGCTTACTATATGGACCCTTTATGTCTTTATACATGGTGATCATATTCCACCTTATATAAACGAACAGGGGAGAAGGAGTTTCGCAATAATAACAAGTGTATAAACTATATGAATTCAGCTCCTGGGTTTCAAAACATATAATAAAAACAACACTATCCCCTTAGCAAATAAATCCCACATTAGGAGCTGTCAGCTGAACAAGTAACCTAATGAGTAT
This sequence comes from Nanorana parkeri, assembly GCF_000935625.1. NCBI lineage: Eukaryota > Metazoa > Chordata > Amphibia > Anura > Dicroglossidae > Nanorana > Nanorana parkeri. Next base: position 465,515 of record NW_017306832.1, read on the forward strand.
ATAATGTATCAAAAATAGTATTTTTAATTAACATGGAAGTAGTACAAATCATAAATCACCTAATACACAACATTTACAATCTTTAAAAGGCTTCCCTTGAATAGCCCAAGTATTGGACAGGACAGTCTGGGGTTAATTAACCACCAAACTAACAGGCAGTCACTGGTATAAGTAGATGTGCTATATGGAAATAGCAGATACAATTGTAAGCCCCACTTGCTGGGGGGAAACGCGTAAGGGACAGCGTGTTGCTGACTTCCCTGGACACCTGCTTGTGCTTTGTCGGGTGGACGAACTTTCAATACACCAACTAAAATGAGTGGAGCTGATCTACATACCGTAGCAGCAGCAGCACGGTCCACTGATTGTGAACCTGGACAGAGTGCAGCTTATTTGCTTTGACCATCAGTTAGCAGCGGGGCTTCTGATCCAGCACACTGCCTCTGGAACTTCATCTATCCCTGCCTTACCGTGCGGCCGCACTCGCAAGGGAAACCCTCGGGTCATTCCAAATGTGGAGAAATATTCCCACCCCTGTCGGTTGGGTTGACGTTAATCCGGATGGGAAATAAGAGAAACCATGCGACCTTTAAAAGCACAATGAAAACAACTTCTGGGATTGCAAATCATTATATGGATATGCTCCATTAAAACATCCTATTTACATCCAACACGAAATCTCAGATGGACTCTCACTCTGTGGCCACATATGAAGTGAGTAACCCTGCTGTGTGTTGATACAATTGTATCTGCTATTTCCATATAGCACATCTACTTATACCAGTGACTGCCTGTTAGTTTGGTGGTTAATTAACCCCTGACTGTCCTGTCCAATACTTGGGCTATTCAAGGGAAGCCTTTTAAAGATTTTAAATGTTGTGTATTAGGTGATTTATGATTTGTACTACTTCCATGTTAATTAAAAATACTATTTTTGATACATTATATACTCATTGAGTTACTTGTTCACCTGACAGCTCCTAATGTAGGATTTCTTTGATAAGGGGATAGTGTTGTTTTGATTACATATTCCACCTTAATTGCCTTCCTGCTCTGTATGAGAAAATGTTTCATTAATGAGAATGAAATTAAAATGACCCTTACACTGGTGGTCAGTGATAGGAAAAATGCCCCTACATTGGGGGTTGTTGGGAAGTATGCCTATTTCATGAGGGGGGCAGCAGTCACTTATCTGAGAGACAAGAGGAGAGGCTACACTGGTACCTAAATCATCCTATGACATTTTAGGTTAACTAAGTCAAATCACTTTAATTGGTTCCTATAAACTTGGTTTCAAAAGCGTATCTGGCCCAGCCTCAATGTGAACAGAAAATGTGGAAGATCATTCATAAAGTGGGCCTTTACCGCATTACACTAAAAATCACAGCAGCATGCAGCTCCAGGTAGAGTGAGGCTTTACTGATGTAGACCTGGCCTCAAGGATGCACCCTGAGAAGATTATATCACCAGTGCCTTCCTGGGAAACCTCATCTGTAAACTGCAAAATTATGTGAGATCTCAAGTTTTTTTCCCCCTGAAATGATGTGCCAGGAGGCAGACCCAGAGATACTGGAAATAAAGGGAGATGGATTGATCTTCCGTTATTGAAAATGGCCATCGTGAGAAGAATTGGGAGATAAGGAGCAATACACGTCAGGATCGGACTCAAGGACATGGACCCTTGATACACACCTAAGGTGCTAAGAAAGGTGCAAGTAGTGTATGCTGACTGGCAGCTTGGCTCAGCAGAAGATGACAGGACGTCTGGATAAGCAGAATTTCATGGTGCAGAGTAGGTAACATGGGATCCCCAGAGCGTGGAGTCTAAGGACCAGCCAGTATTCACTAGAGCTCCTGATGGTGCAGATGGACTACACTGTGTGCTGGCCCCAGGTTGTGACCCCTAGGTTCATCCTACTCAGCTAACAGTGGATGATGGTTGACAAGGCCAGAGGCCAGGGTAGGCTGCAAACACGGATACCAGAAGACAAGCCGAAGGAAATGGCAGGCTGCCAATACGAATACAAGGAGACAAGCCAAAGGTCAGGAAAGGTGGCAGACAAGGATTTCCAGGGACAAGCCAGAGGTGGGTACACAGATCAGCAACAAGAACCGCAGCTTCAACAGCATACAGGTTCTTGGCAATTAGCTTAGGAAAAGCGTTGCTAGAGTAGCGAGCTGTTCGCTGCACCGAGTTACATAGAGTGAACAAGAGGGAGGAACCTCTGAATTGGCCATATCACTTGATTGGCTGAGAAGCTGCATAAAAATCCACAGGTGAGATCGGGCGATGCCTAAAGCTGCCAGACTATTGCATGAGCAAGGTAGGAACCGAGCACATGTAGTGGAACTAAAAGCAGCAGAATAGCTAGCTACGGATCTACGGCACACAAGCAAGTTAGCAGACCTTCAAGAAACAGATCAGCTGCGATGCTGATCTGTGATAGTACTTACAATCGGATATGCAAAGAATAAAAAGCCTGCAATTATCTAGAAGTATCTGTTTGTAGATTGCCATTACGAAACATTTTTAAAGGTGCCTCTGTTGTCATTTTCAAGATAAGATTCTAAATGCAGGGAACGGTGCTATGTGGCGGTCGAGCATTGACACCGACCTTACAGGAAGTGGGCCTCAATCAATCCGGAAGCATAATGGTGCTGCTTTAGTGACCAAGTGAATCTGTGGGGGACATCACTGTAGATAATGTTTCAAAGCTGTAGCTGCTTTTTTATTTTTCACAAGTGGCTGTGAACTAACATTTCTACTTTTATGCCCAAGGTGGAGTTAGTCTTCAAGGTAAAAATGTCACATGTATATCAAAGAGCTACAACGCACTTTGAAGTTCCTACAAAGGAGTCTTAAAAAAAATAATTTTTGGTTGGAATTACCCTTTTATAAATCAGCTCTTTTATGTATATATTTTGAAGGCATTTAGTGTAAGATAGTGGCATTTAATGCAAGATAGTGTGATGTTTTCTGGCAACCAGAATTATGTACTGGCAATTTTTGTTCAATATGTTATACAGGTTTTTATCATTCAATGCAAAGCGTAGAAAGTCACTTAAAGTAAATTTATATCCACTGCACACCATTGTGAATTAAACTTTAATGTCTTAATCTTCAACTGAACATCAGTGCACTGCTAATATTACCTTGAGACATTCACGCTGTGTAACAAAGAAAAGCTAATTATGTTATTGGGATTTAAATTAAAGTACTTTTAATCCAATTGAGACTAATATGAACTGTAAACCTAATTTCAGATACTGTAGCACAGTGCATTGTGATGATAATAACAGCTCCAATGTGAGTACCCTGCTATAGGATTTATCCATAGAAAAGGAAATTGTTTTGTGTTTTCCACTCTTAATGAAACAACATGATTGCTCACTTAGATTAATGCATTTTGTGATGAAAAAAATAATTAATTTGTCATTACAACATGAATAATTAGTGGCAGATAGTGGGAAGATATATCTGCACTAATTTGCTTGTTTTGAATATAACTGCCAATCTAGAAATTTCACAGTAAAGGCACGTAGGACAACAAATCAAAGCGTAACTTTGTACTTATTAATAAGCCCATGTGCTACTGTGCTTTCCAGTTGGAAAATTAACAAGTTATCTGCTGGCCTTCTTAGAAATCCTGACACATTTTTGATGAACGTTTTTCTTAGCAGTGGACTATGTTATTATTACATAAAATGTACCGTTAGTCCAGTAAATGTAGTTAGTTTGGGTAATGATGGAAGTGATGCTGGCGTTTTCAAAGATCAGTGGGAATTTATACCTTTGCTATTATGCACTTGTGCATGAGAATTTAAGAGAGTCCTGACAAAAATAACAAGATTACAATACATTGTAATTAGCCCATTAAAAGATAACATAGCAAAACCTGCTTGTGCTGCAATATTCACCTTTAATGCGGAGATTCCAGCCATTTGAAGTCATCAGTCTGATGGCTAGCCTCATGCAGCCCATGCCCTCTGAGCCCAAATCATCATGAGCCCACTTCAGTGAAAGTGATCAGTTCATCCCTCTATCATTCTGCTATCTCATGCAGAGTCCTCGGTATGTGCCCCTCCGCCACCCCCCAAAATCCATACCAGACCCTTATCCTTAAAGTAACACTAAACTCAGGAGTTAGATCTTAAAAACGCATTCAAGTACCCCAACTATTAACAAAAATGTATCCTATTTGTGCATCACTCAGCCATAGATCCTCAAATCATCTCTGAATTCATGCCGACACTGTCCTTTCTTCTGGAGGGTGGCTACTTTTGTTTCTTATAGTCCATGTGTGTGTTGTAGCCACCGCTCCCAGCTCGCTCCCATGATGGACTACAGTCTCACATTTAATTTAATAATTTGCATTGAGATTGTAGTCTATCACAGGAGTGAGCTTGGAGCGGTGGCTACATTACAGCACACACAGGGACCATGGGGAACAAAAAGAGCCACCCTTCAGAAGAAAGGACAGTGTCAGCATGAATTCAGAGATGATTGGAGGATCTACAGCCGAGTGATACACAAATAAGATACATTTTTGTTAATAGTTAAGGTACTTCACTGAGTTCATTGTCACATTAATTTACATTTCATCAGTTATACAATGTTTTACATTTTTATATGTATTTACAAGAAACCCTCGAGAGCTACAAAATGAGCAAAGTGCAGTAACCTGTATCAAGCAACCAGAATATATATTTTACCAATATGAACATAGTAGATTCAAACCTGACTGGATGTATAGGTTATTATACTTTGAGCATCTTAATTTTCCATTTTTTCAAGAGTGCAGCCTCTCCCTCTTGGAAAATACCAAGCCTCTTGCCTTGCAGAGAAATCTAGAAAAAATAAAATACTCATGTGCCTCCCCACACCTCACCAAAATCTACACCAGACCCTTATCCTAGCTCTTGGTGGTAGTAATACTGCCACTAAATGAATTAATTATTGCTGCAGCATTCAGAGCTTCAGCACATTAACTGGACAAATCTGGCCATTTAGTTCAATGATTTTAGCGAGCAGCTTGGGTTCAGGTTGCACTCATGACTGACCTGAACCTGAAGCTCATCCCTAGCTAAACATGTATATGTGGAATTTACCAACAAGTATGGTTAAACCATGGTGTACCGAAGATTAAAATATTGCATCAAATGCACATGGCTTTCATTAAAGGAGACTATTAAAATATTATTTTTAAAAAGCTGCAGTGAATTATACAAGGAAGAGAACTATACTACACATTTGCTAATTCTTGTGTACATGTGCAGAAGTTCAAGCAGTAGCTGGTGTAACACAGGAAGTCAGGACCAGTGCCTAGGGTACCAGCTGATTCGGCAAGAAAATAGAACTTTTAAACATCAAGAAGCAGCATCCAATGTAAGTGATTTCATCAGCATTTCAAATAGCTCAAAATCCTTTTGACTTTAATATCACTGTATGATTGTTGCTGACACATTATATGACACTATAGTGACTAGAATAAGATAATTGAGATAATCAAATGAGGTATGTTCCTGACACTTGTTAGAATGCACTTGCATGAGCGGTTATGTCTTCACCATTACAGGCAGGGGCGTATCTATCACGAGGCAAACTAGGCGTTTGCCTTGGGCGGCATTTTCCATGGGGGCGGCCCCCAGGCAGAGGGTGAGCAGAGGGGACAGTGAGCGGGTAAAGGTGCGATCAATGTTTGTGTGCTTATCTGCTCAGATGTCTCCGCAAGACGCTCCGTTCATGTCTCACGGTCTGATGAGGAAGCCGCAGCCGTTCACAGTGAATGAATGCAGCTTCCTCATCAGACCCTGAGACATGTGTAGTCCACTGTCAGCACGGGACATTACCTTCTTGTCCCGATCTTCCTGTCTTGCCTTCTCTGTATGTTGCACACCCTCCCCCTTCCCCTCTGGTGCCTCAGCCCTCCATCTCCACAGGGGATCGTCCACCGGGCTGCCTGACGGCTTGGAGAACTGTAATAATAACAGCCGGGCACAACGCAATACATCACACACCCGTCAGCCAGGTAAGAGGGCAGAGGTCAAATACAATGGTGCCACACTGAACGTAATCTTATCTGTTTGAAGCTTCACGGTCACCGACAGGCAGAGACGCTTCTCCTGCAGCTGCTTGTTTCATGTGGATTTTAACTGACTTATGTGAGTAAGATTTTAAATAAAGGTGATTTAGTGTTGTATCAGTGTACACTATGGGCTGCTCATTTGTTTTGTATATGAGCATTGGAGTTGGAGTGATTGATGAACTTTTCAAGTTGCTATTGATCTGGTGTGGGAATGCATTTCTAAAAAAGGAAGCCATTGGAGGAGCATTATAGGAGGAAGCCATTGGAGGAGCATTCCCACCTACCACAAAGGGATATGCGCTGTATGACCTTGTTATAGGGTCTACATGCCAGGTGAGCGTCACTCTATAGGCCGGTGGAGGCATCTTTTTGGAGCATGTTTCACTGCAAGTGTAAAGGAATGGTGGGAACCACCTATTAAATATTGTTACAATGATTGTGCACTTGGCACTGAAGCTTACGTTCACATTAATTCACTGAATGCTGTTGGAGAGATTGGGACCTATTTATTACATTGCGTGTTCACATGATTAGTAGTTGTTATTCAACCTAGCACCATTGTATTTAATTTTGACTTAGTATTTCACTCATTTTAGTGCTCGCAGCTTAAGGTTTATTGGCGTAAAGTGTCATACACAAAATAATTTTGGGGGGCAGAGATAAGTGTGCAATAGGAGGAGGAGGAGTGGTAAGAGGGGAGTGCAGGAGAATGTGTGGGCTTGGCGAGGGGGTACATTGTTATATAACAGACTGTGCTGAGGTTGGATACAGAGGCATTGAGCTAGTATGGATGGCTGGACCAATGTATAAGCACCATTGATAATACGATCCAATAAAAATGTTACAAAGGGCCAACTATGAACTATAATGTTTTTAATCAATGTTATTTTTGGATTAATTACAGGACACTTGAATGTGACTAACTACTACTGGCTATATCATGGCAGGGATAAATAAGATCCTTCTCAGACATGTTTGTATGTATTTTTTTATGTGTGATGCTGGAATGAAAACTGTGATAAAAAGTATGTATTCAAAGAAATTTGAAATAATCCATATGCATGTTTTACATTTAACACTTGCAACCAGCAGGTGGCTCATTGGAGTCTATTCTGCATCATTTCCAGAAACCAATTTACAGCTATGATGTGACTGTTATAGAGATCTACTCACAAGATAAACACAACTGAATGCGTCCAAGACAGGATACATCCTATAATTCTTGCTAGCATATATAGATTTTCATATACACAGAGGCAATCAAAGCTAAGCAACAGTGATTGTTCTTCCTGTTAGAAAGCATAGTAGGTAAAGATATATAAATAAATGTATTTTAAACAGTTAAGTATGCTCTGCAAACAAAGTGTCATTGAAGCACCCTGTGTAAGACACCTCATGTAACGTATATAGAAGATCAGTTTCTAAAAATATTTAAAGATATATAAAGTTTACCAAAACCATTATAGTTTCATTTTGAGGCACCAATAGGAATAAGAAATCTGCCAGTTTTGGCATGACATGACCACAGATGTGGTGACTAAAAATCACACTCCGGGCAAAATATGACTTCCTACCCATGCTTCCCTCCACTCTCCTCTCAGCCATCCTGTATGAATTTTATTTTCGTTTCTTGGTGAAGCAAGCTATACACACACGTAGGTCCTCCCTCCAGGTGCCCTGCCGGCGTTGTTTCTGAGTGGAGAGATGCTAATCCAGTGCAGTAGATGCCCCCCCCCACTGTCCGGTCAACTTCCATCCCCTTGTGATGATGCCACTGATCTTCTGTATCCTCCTGAGGAGGACCGCCCTCCCTCCCCACTGGACAGTGAATAGGAAGTGTCCACATCATGCAGGCAGTGATGGGGACACCAGAAGAAGGAGAGAGATGACTCAGTACTGGAGGATTATGTAAAATGAGCACTAGTTTGTTTTTTTTGCTTCCAGTGATCAGTTTTGAGTGGGTTTTGAAAGGGATTATGCCAGAGAGGGGCTTTGAGATCTTAGCAGACAATTCCTAGTTCACAGATCTCAATAGATACCTTTCAACAAATGTGTATCTGTTGGCCGAGTGTTTTTTACTCAAGATGTCAGTGGAGCCATGGGTGCCTGTTGGTGCCAAAGATATGAACCACGCATAAGATATTAACTTAAATGAGCATGAGTATGCACTTTTCTGCAGAAAGAGAATATTGTGTAGTAGAAGGACAGTCAGTAAACATTGGACTACAATCCTAATTCTAAAGGAACCCACAGATATAAGATGATCAACTGCCCATTTCGTATGTGTATGGGTATCAGCATATTGCACAAGACACCACTTAGCAACCTATCTTGGGCAAACCAGATCCAGAGGGCAATTCAGGTATGCACGTTTATATGACCATCTATAAATAAGAATGCTTCTGCTGGTTAGATCATGTTTGCAGTTCCATCTTTTTCTAATATTTATGGCTAGTCAAAACAGGACAAGGAACAGCATAACACAGTACTCAATGTGTATGTTCTATAGAATGATAATCTTTATTAAATTAAAAAGTGCAACTTACATTTTAAATAAAAAGTTAGACAGTGATTAAAATTATTGGGGTTGATTCTCAGACTTTGTTTTATTGTCTCACCTTTAGATCTACCAAGCGAACTCTTATGTAAGACTGCTCAATTTTATGCTCAGTAGAACACTCTAATTTACTGTTGTGCATAACTGTGTATAGAGCAACAGAAACAGAAACAACATCAGCACATGAGCAGCACCAGGGAATGTATACAATCACATATTTGTAAGAAGAGGTGGATGTATGTATGCCGAACATATTTTAGACTGGCACTCATGGTCATAGCTATAAGCAATAGCGCAAGCATTCCTATGCCTAAAACGTGAGTTTTACACAGCGACTGATGCTACCAGATGATGTTCCCGATATTATTCCTTATGTTCAACTTCATAAAGAATCAAAATAAGTTCTGCTTGCTATTGAAACTTCAACTATTGTATCGTTTTTCCATCTAGTGACACTATCCTCACATCAGAGTAATGGAGTTTCCCATTGAACTTAATGAATGGCAACGGGAGATACATAGTGACAGCAGTGACCTTTCCTATTGGGGAATTATAACTTTGCAGGTATTACGGTACAAATAAATCAATGAACAAATGGACAGAAAGTTTACATCTGACGTTGCTACTTTAATGATCAGAAAGGAAAAACCACAATATTTCTAAAGTAAAGCCTTTTTTTTATTTTAAGAGTAGTTTAACAGAATTAACGCCACAAATTTACTTTCTTACTACATTATGTATTGTGATATCATTATTTATTTGGTAGTTATATTGGTTTTATCCATTCTTTTACTCTGGTTAATTGGGAATAATTGGTTGCAATTATAAACATTCTCACAAAATGACTAAAGTGTCATTGAAATATTTGACCATAATTATGTCTTGTGCATGAGAAGGTTCCACATATTATGTATGTTCTTGCATTAAACTGAACCTCCACCTCATTTTCCAGAACTAACCTGCTTTTACTTGAATCCAAAACTGACCTGCACAGTTTGTTCTTACCAAAAATGCATTTTACCACTGTCTTCATAGAAATGACTGCCATGTTACAAGAGAGTACCACCACATTACATGGAATATCAAATACAGTGCCACATTATGAGAGACTGTTATCACCTTTCCACCTCTAGCTTCATATAGAAACATTACATTATTTATGGAGCTGCATAAAGGTATTCGAGAAAATTGGATTGGTCCTTAATCCAAACCCGAGCAAAGAAAAACTTTGTGGGGCATAAAACAAATGGTAGTTATAAGATCAAGCAATAAATGAAGACATGTTGTTGCATGAAGACTAATTCAAATTATATTATGAGATTGTAACAGTACTAATAGGGTATTATCTAAGTCATTCCTGAAAATAGAGGAATGGAGTTGGAGATTGAGGTGGGGATATCTTGAGATAAACTTTCTTTGGGTTAGGGAAAATAACACTCCAACCTTGTGTATCATCCCAGAAATGCACAAGGATTCAGTAAATTCACCTGTAATGGGTGGGATGACTAATGGCGAAATAAGGTATGTTTTTGGGTTACAAGCTACAACCAGTTGTAAATAAACTGCAGTCACTTGTTCAATACCCACTCATATAAGTGTTGGAAAGGCTAAGCAGGTGAAAAAGGAGAATTTATTTTGTTGGGTTTGGATGTAGATAGTTTGTACACCTCCACTTCACTAAGAACAAGATTAGAAACATGTAAAAATATGTCAGGGTGGGATGTATCAACATATGAATGAGCACAATGACTATATAGTCAGTTTAATAGAATTTGTGTTGAACAACAATTTTTTCCTATCTGAACTTGCTCTTCCATGCTAGAAGCCACATCTACAAAGCCAAAAGGATGCAGTTGCTTCCTTTATAAGCTAAGGGAAAATTCCCATGCAAAGTGCAAATTCCTTTGCAAAGTGAACAGCCCCCTAATCAACCCCAATATGTCCAAAAGAATCATATGAAATCTGAAGAGAGACCTTAGTTCTAAATAGCAGAGCATATGGACAATACATTTTTTTACAGTGGATGGTAATCACATATTGTTGTACATAGTGGGCATGAAAGTATTAAAAGTTTGCTACACACAAGGTGCTGAGCAGAAAGAACCCTAATGTGATCATAATAAAGCAAACAGACTGTAGTAATAAAATCTGAAAAATACAGTTTATGATCATGTTGAAAAGAAAGGATATATGGAAAATTCATGAGATTCATATGAGATTGATAGAAAAATCTGTTATACATGCTTTATTTTATTGCTGGATTGGACAGGATAAATTAACATATTATTGGCTTATTATCCTGAAGTTTGGAAAAAGAATTATAAAGTGTGTCCTTTAGTTACTAAAAACACTCCATGAGAATCATTATCATATACAGGTATTCTTCACTTAACAACCGAGTTCCGTTCCTACGACCAGGTCGTTAAACGAATTGGTCGTTAAGTGAGGAACTCTATACAGTACTGTACTGTATTAGTACAGTACTGTATGGCGTTGCAGATGTACAGTACCCAACGGCGTACTGTACATCGGGCAATGAAAATACTTACCGGGACCCGCAGTGAAGATCGGAGGACATCACTTCTGCAGGCGACACGTCGCACTGACGCGCAAGGTCGGAGGTCGATCGGCGGTCCATCATAAGTGCGAGTGGTCGCAAAGCAGGTAAGTCGGTAACCGAGAAATGTCTGTACAGCATGCTCCCTCTGCACCATACCAGGCCATGTGCCCTCGACATGGGGAGGGCGCTTTGCCAGGGGGGGACCCTCTGACTAAGCACCTTGTCCCCATGCTTATGAGGACAAGCACCTCTTCCCCACAACCCTGGCCCGGTGGTTGTGGGAGTCTGCGGGCAGGGAGGGGGCGTATCTGAATCTGGGTGCCCCCTCCTGGTGAATGAGTAAGGGGTAGTTTTACCCCCATTCATTCACCAAATTCACAGTAATATAGTAAATAAACACACCATACCAGGTTGTAAAGTCCTTATTAGTAACTAAACACCGCACACAGTTGTCCATTATTTTTTTTAAAAAGTCCCACAATGTAAATCCATTCTCAATCACATCGTTCAGCGGTGTAGATCCTCGTCAATCACGATGCCCACTGCTCACCGACTCGACATTTAGTGTCACAGGCTGAACAAGAGAAATCTGCATGCTACATGGCATGGCATGGCAAACCTTTTTGCGCTCACCTATAATGTGATTTTCTACTTCGTCTCACATGGTTTTACATGAAGATGCATGAGCTAAAAGTTTACTTTATCAGTTCACCTGCATTTACATAAGCCTTCATCAATTTTTTATCAATTAACTTTGGTTTATATCAGTTAACTCACCTGACATTAGTGTACTATGGCTAAAATATTAATTAAGCAGAGCTAACCCTCACTCACAGCACTAAAAATACAGCTGACCCCCCCAGCAATAATATTGTAAAGACTGTCATCTCTGAGTGTTTTGTGATCAGGATATAATTGATAATATTCTAAAATATTCTGGTTAGTGCCAAAACCAGTAAACACCTATCATTTATTTTGAGACTGTATTGCCTGAGAGTAGTAGTCATAATACCCACCCTTGAAGCACATTGTTATATTAATCTTTCTTGAAAAGTGTAGAAGCAGTAAAGACCAGCACTAACACAAAGTGGTGTCTGTGTGTCAACTTCTTAACCACTTCCTTGCCGGCCGGGAGCTTCTGGAATGTGAGTGAGCGTTTTTAGACATCCTTGCGTGTCCTACTCGTGTTTGCCGCTGGGTGGCGTGCACCAGCAGGAAACCTGCTTAAATTGCAAAAAGCCAGTGATGGCTGTTTACATACAAGCAGTCCAGTTTCTCTAGAGCCGCTGGATCGCTTGTATTATGCAAGTGGGTGTGCGGCCCCTCCCTCCACGACTGCCGATCCCGAGCTCTGCTGTGACTGGTGCTTGGCCCGGGACCAGCACGGCGGCTGTGTCACCAGAGATCATAACACGATCTTCCTCTGCTCTCTCCTCCATTCTCTGAATGCAGGTAGTGATGTATATTACCTAATTTCTGCATTCTGCTGTCATTCTCTGTCTTCTGTAGCTGGAGAGAAACTGGTGAAGCAGATCTCTTCCCACGGTAATACATTTTGTGGGTTTAGTCAGCCTAGATAATAACAAGATAAAGTTTGACAATGGAAACCAGGCTTTAAGATAAATTAAGTTACCATGTCTCTGGACAAAGGACAAAGAACTATTCACCATCATAATGGTTTTTCCTTATTCAGGATATGAATAAGAGTTCACATTGAAAACTACCTATTATATAGTATTCTTATTTGATAGGATTAGTGTAACTAATAATGCTAATTTTATTATTATTATTATTACATGAGATATAAAAATATTTGCTTAATTAAAGACATTTTGTTTTCATAATGCAATATTCGTTATGTATATCCCATATATATTAGTTAATTTTACTAGTTGACATATACTATTAATATGGTATTACCTACATTGCAAATGTTTATAATGATTACATTATTATTAGATAGGGTCTGTAATCAGTATGAAGGAGTTAAATAAACCACACTCTTAGCACAAAATACATCATCATCAGTAGTATGTAGAAAGATAATTTTTTTCTCTCCTAAAATTTTCTATACTTTATTGTCTTAAGAAGAACGATGTATATTGAATCTCTAAACTTCAGACTAGTAGCTAGCTATCTCTTAAATTGCTGTATCTATACTAATCCTCGGAGAAAATGTAATCTAATGATATGGTCCAGAAGTTCTAAACTTCAGACTAGTAGCTAGCTATCTCTTAAATTGATGTATCTATACTAATCCTCAGAGAAAATTTAATCTAATGATATGGTCCAGAAGTTTTAAAGTAACATTTTAAATTATTCCTAGACCAATATTGCCCCCTTTAAGTAATGGTAGGTATAATTTGGGGTAAAGTGAGATGAGAAATGATGTCATAGTTAGATGAGATAGTATCTTCCCCTCACAAAGAGAGACTAGAAGAGAACTTGAAGGAACTAAAAAAAAAACAAAGGGGAGAGACCAAGAATACGGAGAGAGGAACATCTGAGAATAACTTCTGTCCATAAATTGACCAAGGCTGAATATCACTGTTTGCAATTAAAGAATCTTCAAATTAGTGGTAAAGTATAGATTTTCATCTATCTGTAAGCAATTGATGTTAGACATACACTATATTGCCAAAAGTATTGGGGCACCTGCCTTTACACGCACATGAACTTTAATGGCATCCCAGTCTTAGTCCGTAGGGTTCAATATTGAGTTGGCCCACCCTTTGCAGCTATAACAGCTTCAACTCTTCTGAGAAGGCTGTCCACAAGGTTTAGGAGTGTGTCTATTGAAATGTTTGACCATTCTTCCAGAAGCGCATTTGTCAGGTCAGGTACTGATGCTGGACGAGAATGCCTGGCTTGCAGTCTTCGCTCGAATTCATCCCAAAGGTGTACTACCGAATTATGGTCAGGACTCTGTGCAGGCCGGTCAAGTTCCTCCACCCCAAACTCTTTCATTACCTGGATGATATTCTGGTATTAGGAGACTTCAGGCAGTCTCTGCTGGTCCATCGCGACCAGGTGTTAGAGATCCTGCATTACTTCGGGTGGCTGATAAACATCCAAAAGAGCCAGCTGATTCCTTCACAAAGGATGGAGTATCTGGGTGTGAGCCTGGACTCCTTGCAAGCAAGAGAGATCGTCGCAAGAGCGAAATTGTCGCCTGTGTTCAGGGGGTCACCAGTCTGTCTTCCCTGGTGGCCAGAGATTGCATGGTTCTCCTAGTTATGAGGACTCCGTGCATTCCGTTGGTTCCATGCACAAGTTTCAGATCTGCTTCCTCTAGCAGTGGGATCATGCAGCCCTAAGTCAACGCAATCTTCTTTCTCTAGCCATTCGTCAGGATCTGTCATGGCAGATGGATTCTCCTATCCTCACGATGGGGATGCCTCTCAATCCTTGAGATTGGATCACCCTTACCTTGGATGTCAGACTTCAGGGTTGGGGGGCTCATTGCCTAGGTCATCAGGTTCAAAGCTGCTGGAAGGGCCCTGTTGTGCGCCATTCGAATTGCCTTCTTAGCCCTGCATGACTTTCACAGTCTGCTTTGGAACAAACAAGTCAGAATACTCATGGATAACAGGACGGCAGTGTCCTACATCATAAAACATTGCGGGACCAGAAGTATGCCTCTTCTTTGTCTGGCAAATTAGATTTTCTCTTGGGTGGAAAGAGATGTCCAGGCTCTTACGGCATCTTACTTGCCAGGTTTAGAGAACTGGCTAGCAGATCACCTGAGTCAGGTTTTCTCGGACAGCTGCGAATGGGAGCTGAACGCCAAGTACCTACAGCCTGTGTTCCAGAGATGGGGACACCGCAGAATGTGAAGTTCCCCTCTTTCTCTCGAGGTTCAGCTGTCACCAAGCGCTAGCGCAAGTCACCTTCTCAGTAACCTAGATAGCAAGAAATTGTGCTGCAAGTTTGAAAATGACTTGCTAAACTATTGCAGACTTGCCAAGCTTCACAATTTTGTTGCACAATTACAGCAAGTCTGCATTGCAAGTCTCCAGACCAGCGAGCTTGCAGAGCTCTTGCTATGACCTGCAGGACTCTTGCTGTAGACTTGCCAAGCAAATTTGCTACAAATTCAAAAAGTGTCAACTAGAACCTGTGCTGCGAGTGTTGTGTTCTGCAAGTCTACAACTTGCCAGGAATATGTGCAGCAAGTTAACAAGAGTTACAATTTAACCCTGACACAAGTTTGTGGCAAGTTATCCTTGCTATCTGGGAAGGTGGGATTTTCCGTTGCCATTTTTCCCCCATTAGCCTTGGCCCTCAGAATCCTCCGGAAGATCCAGCAGAAGGAAGCGTGAGTAATTGTGATTCTTCCATGTTAGCCAAAGAGGTCGTGGTTTCCTCTTCTCTTGCGTCAGTTCCTCCCTGGTTCTTTCCAGTCAAGAAGGACTTTCTTCTGCAGGGGCAGTGGCAGCCCCCAAACCCCAACTGGCTACATCTGGCTGCTTGGCTGCTGAAACTTCAAGATGGAGAGATCAGGGATTGTCAAGCAAGGTAATAAATACCTTACTCCGTTCCAAAGGTCCCTCTACCAATTCCACATATTCTAGAATCTGGAATAAATTCCCACGGTTTGCAGAACGGAATCAGTTTTCCGGGCTAGAGGCGGACCTGCCTAAGATTTTAGATTTTGTCCAATCTGCCTTAAACTCCGGATTGGCCTACAATTCTTTGAGTGTTCAGATCTCAGCATTATCTGCATTCACAGGGATCAAGTGGGCAGATAACCCTTTAGTAAGGAAATCTATGAGGGCAGCTCTGAGGCTGTGGCCTCCGGGAAGATCGCTGTTTCCATCCTAGGACTTAGACCTAGTTCTGATGGCCCTGTCCTATCCTCTGCAACATTCATTGAGTCAATGTTTAATTTGGTCTCTTACTGTGAAGTTAATTTCCCTTACAGGCCATCAACCTTAGCCAAGTGGGTCTCGGAATTGGCCGCTCTCTCATGTAAACAACCCTATTGTATTCTGCTCGAAGATAGAGTTGTTTTAAGGTCAGAATTCAGACCTAAAGTGGCTTCGGCTTTCCATGCAGACAAAGAGGTAGTCTTGCCAAGATTCCGGAGGATAACGGAAGATTCTCCGGCTTTAGATTTAGTTGGTCTATATTTTCAGAATACCTTCAGAGAACTCTCCAGTTCAGAAGATCAGACAAACTGTTTGTATTACCTACAGGTTCTAGAAGAGACTATGAAGCTACTCCAAGATTCTTGGCAATGTGGATTCAAGTAGTAATCAAGGTGGCTTATGTGAAGCAGGTTCTTATTCCTCCGGCAAAAGTGCAAGCCCACTCGACGAGGGGGGTTTCGGCCTCCTGGGCATCATACGCTTAAGTCTCTGTTAAGGACATTTGCACGAAGGCTAGATGGAGTTCCCAGAACATATTCGTACTTCATTACAAGATGGATGTTGGAGTAGCTCAGCTGGCTCAGTTTGGCTCTTCCGTTCTTTTGTCTGCTCTAAGGTAATTTGATTTCCAGTTCTTCTTTGTCATGAAGTTTTGTTTTCCCCTCCCTTTTTTGCATTATTCTTGCTATATCCCGTGGTATGCTGAAATGAGGTGAGCCAGGAAAATAGAAAATTGTTATCATACCTACTGTAGTTTTCTTTTCCTGGCTCATCCTCATGTCAGCATATGTTTCCTCCCTTGTGGCCTGTCTCTGGTCTTGCTGGTGAACAGGTGTTGAGAGAGATGGTGTACTTTTATCAGCTACTTTAGGGGTGGTCCTGTGGGGCCAGAGGGGTGGAGATGACACGTGGTATGTGGACATGAGGATGAGCCAGGAAAAGAAAATTACGGTGAGTATAACAGTTTTCTATACTTTTTTTTTTGCACAATATTGTTTTTATTTTATCTTTAAATTAGTGCATATAAAGAACTCTGGTAAGCAGTTCATTTATGAAGATTAGTAGGGAATCTCCTCAGTTTTTGATCCTTACTGGTCTTCAAGAAAATACTGATTTTAATCAGAATGAAAGTTCTGACTGGATCCAGCACACCATGTGACTGTGGATTCATGTATGAAATTCTGGCATTGTGTTTATTTTTTTATATCTAATTGAGGTGTTGGCTAGAGGGGGTTTGGGTGGATAATGTTTAGGGGCGTGTACACTGACTGGAGATCAGCTTTAGGTTTATGTACATCCATGTGATCATTAAAATGTTAACCATTAAATGTGGCATAAAACGATCATGTAAAGGTAAATTAAGTTTAAGTACCCAATTTAGGCTCTACAAACGTCTAAACCTCTGATATATTTATTTATTTATATATAGAATAAAATCGATGAAAGAAAGCTCATGCTGCAGGAAATCAATATGATAGTTGCCTTCTGGTCCCCTAATGCAAAGTTAAGTATGAAATAATTATATACATCAATTAACCACTGTATATAAACTGAAAGAAGAGAGTCTTTTGTAGCGCCTGCAGAAACCATTGTCTCTCTGTCTGCTGGCCGCGTGCCAGTGAAGGCTTAGATTAGGGAGACTATTAAAGAATAAACCAGTTGACAGTTCAACAATACATCCAAAGGCAGAAAAGCTTGTCTTTAAAGTATCATGATTTCAAAGCATGTACAATGTCTATATCTGAAATTTCTAAATTACTTGTTCTCAGTGGTAGACGCCTGACCAAGTTTCTCTTATAATGCATTCATTGTCTGTAGCTAATAATGTTTTGTTATTTTTATGGCATAAATCTACCTTTTGCCTGAGGAACTCAAAATAATATGAATTGGCATTTAACAGCATTGTATTTTTATTC
This sequence comes from Nanorana parkeri, assembly GCF_000935625.1. Taxonomy (NCBI): domain Eukaryota; kingdom Metazoa; phylum Chordata; class Amphibia; order Anura; family Dicroglossidae; genus Nanorana; species Nanorana parkeri. The sequence continues at coordinate 483,505 of NW_017306832.1, forward strand.
AGGCAACTTGTATATTTTGTAAACTGCTGCCTACTGTTGCACATTATGGCAAACTTACTAATAATTGATAGCCCTCCAATTGTGGAGATACACAGTACAAAAACGAACATCTATTTAAAATATCCTTTTATTTCAATAATGAATCAGAGATAAAAAAGAATCTAACACCACCATAATCTCCCATGTGCTTTAACCAGAAGAATAAATGATCTAAAACCCATAATAAAATCAATATATGAAATTCTGACACTTGTACCTTTTGATTTCAATACATTTTCCATATATATATTGTGATGTTTGGGGATATTAGCATATATGGTGAGCGCTTAAGAATGCAGTCTACTCGCAATATCTTCGGTTTAAGGGCTCGGTAGCCCACTTTTATTCAAAACAAAGTTCATATATCCATCTTGGATACCCTCGCAGGGGTTGTTCAACATAACATTCTTGCAAGGCTTCAAAACAACACAATAGCAGCCTCCTGGCTTCCACTTTAAACAGTAGCACTTCTGACTCACTGGTCCTCTTTGAAGTGCTGACCCACGCTGATACTGATAAGATGAAAGGGCTCCTACATGCGGTCTTAAAACCTGCCCACATTAGCTAATTATTTTTCCATTAGGGATCCACACCCAGAAATAATTGGTCTGCTCGGTGGGTTACTAATGTCCTTGTGCACCCTTGGCAAGGCATTGAAGATCGTTATTCATGGGTTGATAACCTTTAAATATTGTACCATATCTTTAGCAATCAGCTGATTGTCAAATGCATCATCTATTACATTAAACAAATCAAATTGGTATCTAGATATTTCTTGGGCTGAAACCCGCTTATAATAGTTCTCATTTTTCAAGATTTGCATGACCATATTTTCATACATTGTCATGATCACCACATTCCCACCCTTCTCAGCAGGCTTTTTAACAATATCTTTTCTTTTCTGCAAATTCATTTGGGAATGTCAGTACATTGTCAGTACAGACATTTTACCAAGATTAACACATTTGCATTTTGTAACAAGGGTGGAATGTGGTTGACCTCGGCTTAAAGCCTTGCATCACTATTTAATCTGAAGAGTCGTCATCATCTCCAACATTCGTTTCGTCATCCAAAATATGTTCCTCATCCCACCGCTCATGTAGGTCCTCTATTACCCTATAGTCCTTTCTCGAAAAATTCCCCCATTCCTTCAGCAAACCACCAAGAGGTAACTCACTTTTATCATGCATCTGTTTCAATATTATCTGTCGCGTGAAGAAGTGGATATATTTAATTGCCTCAAACTTATTAATATTATTTTCAGGACAAAAGGACAACCCCTTGGCAATAACTTATTTATCTATTTATTGCAGGTATTTATATGGTGCCTACAATTTTACACAGCACTTTACATAGTTGCACATTCACATCAGTCCCTGCCCTCAAGAAGCTTACAATCTAAGGTCCCTATCTCACATGCATACACAGTCCCATGCCACCATGCTGTAGATAAGGAACCTTGCTCTATGGAAGCAATGGTTTCTCTGCAAAGATCTGCAAACATGCCCTGCTAAAGTTGGATAAACACAAGCAAATAGAACAATCACCAAACATTCCCTGCTGGGGAATTAATCACTGTCATTTTAAAACAAACGATCAAGGTAAATTAACCTGCAGTCAATGCTGAATGTCAAATTCTCTGCTTTTTAAAGATACCCATAGTTTTCCTACCAATCATGCTACATTTAATCGTTTGGTCACATGGCTCTTTGGCTCACAAAGAAACTGCGTCCAGAGTGCTTGGCATTTTCACCACCTTTTAAGAAGGACACATGCCATTGTAGAACCAGCGAAAAGTCATTTGCACTCCAGCGTAATATCCAGTCAATCTCTTTATTGACTAAAATGGTATAACATCTCCATGCGACGTTTCGGAACCCAAAGGTCCCTTCATCAGGCAAACAGGAAATGTATTCCGCGGGGTTTAAATTCAAAATTGTCATACACATGTTTTTTATCCGATAGATAATGATACCCTGAACATGTGGGGATGTCAGCTGCTGTTGGTGATACATTGAGAATTTTCTCAGATATTTCTGTTCCTTACTTGATATTTGTCAATTTTCTGTTTGCCTGATGAAGGGACCTTTGGGTTCCGAAGCGTCGCATGGAGATGTTATACCATTTTAGTCAATAAAGAGATTGACTGGATATTATGCTGGAGTGCGAGTGACTTTTCGCTGGTTTCACGCAAACTGCAGAGGCATCTGCTGTCGCTGCGGCACCTGCGGCAACCTGCGGCCCAATCCAAATTGGACTTTACATGTCATTGTAGTACACAGCATCAATCTACACCTTGCACATAGCATGTATGACTTGCTAGGCATTCACTTATATGCCTTGCAGCTTACTGGGGGAGTGATAGCAATGTCACCTAAATGCTAGCCCAATGACCATAGGTAATAGATGCTTTTTGTATCCAGCAAACCTCTGTCACTAATACTTGGATTTCTTTGTTTTGATGACATTTTACATTTAATTATTGTAAAGAAAACATAGAAAACCGGCGCACCGATCTAAGTGCAGTATAAAGTGACTATTTAATAAGGGTAAAAGTAATGCACTTACAGGATATTAAAAAACATCTCGCCTGTCACCCATCAGATGAAAGTCCCATCTCAGCTGCTGGTCCGAGATTGCTATCAGGATAGGGAGAAAGCAGAGTCCAGTTCAGTCCAGAAAGATCCCAGGACGCCTGTGCTGGGAAACACAGGTCTGATCCAGTGGCTGAGCACTGCTGTGGCTGGTTCTCCTCAAAGCAGGGTCACAGCTGCTGAGTACTTCCGGGTTGTCAGGTGTCAGGTGTTGCTAGGCAACGCGTTTCAGAGGTTCACCTCCTTTGTCAAGCCTAAGGGTGGAGTGGGCAGAGTCCTTTATATAGGGGAAGCACTGAGTGCTTTGGCGCCAACTAGTGGGAGGAAACCAATAGTGGTAAATAGCTGTCAGGAATGCATTATAGAAGTGGTCGGCAACAAAAACATAATAGTAATAATATTAAAAGATTTAAAAATGTAAAAATGATCATGATAAAATAACGATACAACTAAAAAATTTTTAAGATAGTAAAAGACCTACATGGAGCAAGAGAAAATTAGTCAATCATTGGTGAAATATTGGTAAGGGGCCGAAAGCATGTACAGTACGAATGGATGTAGATGCATGGTATGCATGTACACTGCGCAAAAGGTGCAAAAATAATCTTTTTAGATTTGGGGAAAAGATATATGTTTAAATTTGGGGGACCTATTGAGGGGATATTTATTAGGAATGTAGCCGCAGCTGAGATGGGACTTTCATCTGATGCGTGACAGGCGAGATGTTTTTTAATATCCTGTAAGTGCATTACTTTTACCCTTATTAAATAGTCACTTTATACTGCACTTAGATCGGTGCGCCGGTTTTCTATGTTTTCTTTACAGTGCTGTTATATGGATGTTTCCCTATCCAACCAACCAGGCTGCAGGATCGGTGCATACATCTTCTCTGGAGTAATTACCAGTATAACTGGAGTTCATTTGATACTATCCATATATAGTCCATGAACAATCGATCTTTTTGCGCAAGTTGATGACTTCTTTTACATTTAATTATTGCACTTTAAATTCAATCCCTTTTTTAGTCTATTATTACAGTTTTTCTGAACTTTGCAGTACTTTTATCACTGCCTCCCTGTGTGGTCTACATGAGCTTTGGGGACATCAACAAGTGGTTTTACTGCTAATTAGATTTCCCAGGCCTGTTTACCACTGATTAGCTGCAAAACCACTTGCAGTTCATCAGTGGTAAACAGGCCTAGGCAATCTAATAAGATTCTGAGTACTGTGTGTGTGTTTTATATGATGACCACTTAAGGGAGCCATACATGGCCCAGTTTTCTCAACAAGTGTACCAACGTAAATGACCGAATGAAGTGACAATTTGCATAGACAAGTGAACTATACATCATTCATCACACTTGTTGGAAAATCCCTGTGATTTAGAAAGGTTATATAATTTATCATCAGCAGAGGTCTATGGTGTGTAGAAATAATTGTGTTTTAAAGTAGTCACACTTTGCTCTATTATCTTTTAACTAGCAAATGTGTGACCATTCCAGAACAAACAAACAAATTATGCTAAAAGAAATGTCTTAGGGGTAATATATCTTGAAAATAATGTGAATGACATGACAGCAGGCAGAGAGAGGAGTGCAGAGGGTATGATGGCAGGTGGTATGTGCAGGAGAGGAGCGCAGAGGGTTTTACAGAGGAAGGTGTGTGCAGGAGAGGAGTGTGGAGGGTATAGCAAGGGGAGCTATGTACAGGGGAGGCATGCAGAAAGTGTGACAGGGTGCAATATGTGCAGCAGAGGAGTGCAAAGGGTATGATGAGGGATAAATGTGCAGTAGAGGAGTGAGAAGGTATGGAAACTAGCAGTACAGCTCATCTTTTGACAAATAGTGGTTACTGATCTTTCCATTATGACCAAAAAAATTATTAAAGTATATCGTCATAGCAATACAGGTACACGACAGTGGAGGGAAAGTGCTCTGCACAATGTGTTTAAGCCCCCATTAACTAAACTGATTAATTATAAAGCAGCAGCATAGAGCCAAGCTATTTACAGGTGAAGACAACCAACCACTGCTTGTCCTGACCATGCTTACAGTCAGCTGTGTTCCAGTGTCCTGCACAGTTGTTTTCGTGATCTGGTCTCCCGGCACCCAGACCTCTAGGCTCGGTCACTTCCTGCACTCTCCTCCAGGGGTGTCTGGACAAGAGGTGTAAGGGAAGCCCTCTTGTCATCTTGGCCTTCACCAGGTACATGATATGTTACCACATATGCAGAGAACAGGACACTGAGAGGTTAATGCACCTGAGCCAGACTGGGCATTGAGGAGTTAATGCTTAAATGCTGGGCATACACACTGAATATTTGTCACTGTGGAGTTGATGCACATGCTCTTGAAGCACATAAACAGCAGACAGGTTACTAAGGGGTTTCTGTTTTTAGGTGACTGGGGGATTACCAGTCATTCTGTTGCAGCCAATCACTAAGAGGTTAATGCACATACACTGCAGACTGGTCACCAAGGGGTAATGCACATACAATGCAGACTGGACACCAAGGGGCCAATTAATATATTCTGTTGCTGCAAAAATAAATAGAGGGCTCTCTCACTGCTGGTATAGATACTGAGCGGTGATATATGTGTACTGGAGGTAGAATACTGGGGAAAGACCAGTGTGTCATAGCACACAAACACAATCCTGGATGACACAGACTCTACAGTTACGAAGAAGCGACAAGAAACTTATTTCTGCATAGGAAGAGGGGGGGGGGGGGA
>NW_017306832.1:489012-518597 GCF_000935625.1 Nanorana parkeri
ACTTATTGTCGCGAAGCGAGGGGGGGGGGGGGTAACAGGCATTGCTGATGTACTGAGCTTCACTTTGAGTGCTGAACCTCCAGACTGTGTGTGTCTGGCCTTAGTGTGGAATGTCTACTGGGAGGACATGGACATTGTTCAATATGCAGTTTGTGTGATGGGAGCGTGTGACTGCAGACTGAAGAATCTCTGGTGAAGAAACTGGATAGTGTGTGCTGGAGGAGGGATACAGTTGAAAGACCGATGTATGTATGCTGGTGGTGGGATCGTACAGTGAAAAAAGCAATCTGTATGCTGAAGGTGGGATTTCACTGGAGAAAAAACAGGTTTTGTGCTGGAGGTGTAATGTCACTGGGGAAAGGCGAAATCCTATGCTGTAAAAACAAAACTCTGACTTTTTAAGGAGATGTTGAATAGGTGGTACTAGATACATCAGGCAAATGTGAAGAAATTATGATAACACTGATGATGCTTATGATAACACACATTTGCTGCCAGTTATTTATATAACTATTTATTGTATCCCTCATTACCCATAGGGAAACAGAGGGAAAACTACCATGATGACAGTAATGATGATAATGATGTTTGTTGTAAAATTAGCTCTATATGGCAGCCACATATAGATGAAGCTAAAGTGTAACTGAAATAATATATTTTTTTTACTTGATGTGAATCATTCTTTCAGTAAGTCTTAATGTTTTTTAAGAAAACCTTATTCCTCTCTATCGTTTGTAAATATATCCTTATACGAGAGAGGCAGTACTTACATTTACTCATGACACCTACATTTACTCATGACATATGCAGACTTTGCATTTTTCTTAACTCTGCTAGCTTAACCCCACTAATCACTGGATAAAAAAACCCTACCATTTCCTCTCCTAATACTTCATATCTGAGTCTTTCCTCTTCTTCCGTACACAGGAGGTGGAGTCCTCTCTAGGTCTTCAGGTGTGCACATCCTGTGTGGTATGGATACTTCCTCTTGGCTGTCCAGTGCCTACGTCCTCTCAGGATCCAGAAAAGAGTCTGCTGGTAATGACATTTCCCTGAGGGGACCGGCCAGTGTGTGCACAGCTACACTGCTGGCTTACTGGCCCCTCACACCCAAAAACGGCGCAGGAGAGTGACCTAAACAGTGGACTTAGGTAACTATAAAACATTCCACAAGGTATTTAAAACATGCAGTATGGGTTAAAGGGGAGTGTTTTGCCCAGAAATGGGCTTTAATAATACTGCACAAGGTAGTAAAAAGTTAAGAAAGGAGCAGATAGGCCCAATAAAGGACGAAAACGGGAAGTTACTCACAAGTGACAAGGAGAGGGCCGAGGAGCTGAACAATTTTTTCTCCTCAGTATACACAAATATGCATGACTTGACTGATTTTTTGTCTGATGCAATGCACTGCAGACAATTGGATCTAGGCTACCTGGGTTTAAAGTGGAACTTTACACTTACCTTTGAAATGACAACAAACACACCTTTGGAAATGTTTAGTAATGGCAATCTACAGACAGATAATTGCAGGCTTTTTATTTTGCATACCTTTTTTTCCTTCTATTTTCCAATTCTTCTCACAGTGGCCATTTTCACTAAGGGCAGATTAATATATATCCCTTTACTTCCTGGATCTCTGGCACATGTGACTAGGACATGTGACCATGCACATCATCTCAGTGGAGGAAAATGCCTTTCGCTGAGATCTGATGACAGATGAAATTTCAACAATGCACTGCTGATGTAACCTTCCCAGGATGCAATGATTGGGCATGATTACATAATTTGTGCCCATGAGGACCAGGAAGTAGAAAACAAGAAATTGTAAGTAAAATAAAAATATGTTTGTTTAACTAATGAATGTAAAATAATTTCATATCAATGCACAGAGCTGCATGTTGATGTGATTTTAAGTGAAAGGGGGTAAAGGTCTGCTTCCAGATCATATGCGAATTGACAGCTTTTTATCCAGCTTTTCTACACAAAAAAATATTGTGATTTATTTTGTAATGCTTTCATGAGCCATAAGGATTCATGGGAGTGTCAATTTTAAGCACAGTTAAATCAGTAGTGAAAGCAATACCGGAGCTGACATTTTTAACCTCCCTGGCTGTAATGTTGACCTGCACCAAAATTGCAGAACAGATTTTCTGTTATCTCTCTGACTTCACTTGCTACATGCTTGTTGAGGTTTGGTGATTGCAAGCCTACATATTTGCCTATGCAAATTAAAATATGCTCACATATTCACATGAAGGTATAATGTATAGAATAATTGAATTGTTTATAACTGCAGTTCTCTTTTATTATACATTATTTGTCAGGAAAAAAACATTAATTTATTTATTGCTTAATGGGAAATTAACATAACCTGTAAATAAATAAAGCTAATGTAGAGGAATCTTGTTGTATTGCATATTTTTTTTTTTTTTGTTACATACATTTTGCTGCTGGAATTGTAAGAGGCAGTGGTGGATAACATCTATTGATTAATATTGTATTATACTTACTGGCTCCAGTCTACTTCTTGATTTAGGAGGATAAGGTCATGCTTGTTCAGATATACATATCAAAGTTCATTTATGAAGATCAGATTTGAAGTGGCTCGGTATGAAATCTTGAGGAGATAAAAGCACTTGTATATGACTGAACACCAGAAAATTAATCAAAGCTAGAAAATCACATAAACCGAACCACAGTAATAACAAATGTCAATCATAAAAGTAATACAATTTCAGATAGTTTCAGGCTTAATCGTTTTGAAATTAAAAGAAGATATTGAAAAAGACTCATTTCTAAATACATTCTTGAAAAGATATATCTGCCTCCAGACAAAAGAATATGTTTGCAGGATCCATCTGTTTAAAGTGGGATCAGAAAATGTTTGTATGTCTGTGGCATGATTGCTGCTCTAGCCTGCTTCAGGAATCTGTTTATTGATCATAGAAAATAAAATGTTTGCAAGACAATATTGCCAAAATAAAGCCTAGTATGTCCCCCAAAAAACAATGAGGGGAATTTATCGAGCAGACAGGATCTGAAGCAGTTGCCTATAGCAACCAATTAGCTTCTATCTTTTATTTGAAGCTTAACTGAATAAACTAAAGAGGGAAGCTGATTAGTTGCCACTGCTCCAGATTCTGTCTGTTTTGATACATCCTTCATACAATGGCACCATATTCCTTATTGTCCCATCAAATTCCAACCTCCCGCAACCCCTGCATTCATAATTATATTACATTGCCATCTTGTGGTCAATTACATAGCATCAGCCATTGTCTTGCAACATAGGCAACATAAACATCATATCCAGTGGTATGCTGTCTTCCCAACGCATTTTGCAGAAAGCATCTTCAGGGGTTTGGAGGTAAGTAGCTCTGTTGAGGACAAATAATTCATAGGCATTTTAAAAACACACCAATTACAGTTATACACTTTTAGCATATTCAAACATAAATACAGTGAACATTACCCATTTTTTTTAATTATTATATGCATTATACTGGGCTTATCTTGACTGCCCCAAGTGAAAAAAAGGATATGGCAATATTGTATCACTTTTTTATCCTATCTAATGACAAAGTTATCACTGAAAAAACAGGGCCATAATGGAAATGCAAAAATTGCATAAGTCCATAAGGGTTGTAAAGGTGCAATAACTGAAGTGGTTAAGAGGATGGATGCTCAGATACCAGTGCCGATACTTGGCATTTTTAGGAGAACTATCAGGGTTGCAGCGTTTGCAGCTGGGACCTGGCTCTGGCGCTCCACCACTGTCCTGAAATTAATAGTCTTTATTGTTTTAGAAAAACTGTCACATGACAATAAACAAAAATGTATCAGTACTTGTATCTGTGAGTACTTGGACAAGTATCAGTACTTGTACTTGAAAAAATGGTATTGGTGCATCTCTAATATACAGTATATTTATTAACAAAATCATACATTAACACAGGGATGCACAAATCCCAGGAGCCCTATATGCTCCTTAAAAATGACAGCTGCCTCCTAACGTTTGAATTTTTCTCTGGTCTAGTCCTGGAGCTGGAAAAGTATCTGTGCTTGTACCGAGTATGGTACTTGGTATCTGAACTTCCCTATTTAAGAGTATACTTCCTCTTAGGATTTTACAAAAAGGTGCACTTGTATCTTAAATTGTGCTGCACGTGTATCTTAAATTGTACTTTAACTTATTTCACAAGCTGAACGGAAAAAAAAAAAACACAAGCGCCCACACCCGCAGCTGAAAAAAAGTGCAGAGTGATACACTCCTGAGGCAGCTCCCACTGGTCAGAGTAACCAGCAAGCTAAAACCAAAAACAAAAGGAGCGCCTCCATCGTGTAAACCAGTTTAATTGGTTCTGAGGAAGGAGGCCTGTCCTCTGAAACATGTAAACCGTGGAGGGCTTGCAGCCTGCTGGCTGAGGCTTTTATGAATCATCCGTGTTTTCGTTTACCTTTGTAACTACATGTCTGCTAATCCCATGTGCTTGTGAGTATGGTCTTAGCTGATTTTACTGATTAATTAAACTGTTTTACACGATGGAGGCGCTCCTTTTGTTTTTGTTTTTTATTTTATTTCACAAGCTATTTGCACTGCAAAGTACAGTATATTATTTAAAAAAAAGTAAAACCAAAAATATTTTACATGAAATGCCTTCAAATGTCTGTGCTTGATCATTTATTATTTATTTTTGATTTATAAATGGGTGAAATGAGTTTAAATTGTAAAGTTACATGAACCTGTATTCACTTTAAACATCCAATTTTTTTAGAGGAAGTAAAAAAAATAGACTTTTTAAGGACACACAGAACACAGGCGCATGTCACCACATCGTTCATTCTAGTAAATCAGGCTCACAGCATTAACATATTCTGTAAGGCTCTACAGAGAATCCTGAAACACCTCATTTAAACTTTTAACATTTAAAGTTTTTTTTCTGCTTCTTTTCCAGCTTGAGAAAGCAAGAAAGCATAAACAATAGGTTACATTCTGTAGCTCTGAAAAAATAGTTCACATGTCGAGATTGTAATTTGTGCATATCTAGTAAAGGCTCCTGGGGTCTCCTAACAACTGTTTCATGGCGAATTTTACTTCTTTCATTTGTATTCTGCAAATTATATTGTAAATTTTTCCCATCTTGGGCTGGGTTTTTAAAAAATATTCTCAAAGAATGTTATGTATCAAGATTATATTTTGTTTTAGTTAATTATTTTCACTTTTTGTCTTTTAGAGTGTTTGGTTTGTTTTGCAGTTTATCCATGCTGCTCTTTATTAATTCTGGATTAGGGGGAAGTGATCTACAGAAAAAACAGCTGCTATGTGCACTCTAGTATTTGTTCTAAAAAAAAAAACCCACTTACAGATGGATAGTGCTGCAGAAGCTAACAGACAGAAACTACTTTTAAGAAGGCTTAAGGCAAACCTGTAATCAAAACAAAGGCCATATAGATAAGGCCAAAAAGTGGTTACTTGTAGGCTATATTCAATGTAAAACACTAGCACTTTATTGGAAAAAACATAAATACAAAATAAAAAAATAGAAATGTAATCACATTCCCATCCCAATTAAAAATAGAAAACATGGCAACCATTCATAGAAAGTGATTTCCATTTTAAGCTCAAAAAAAGCTATAAACCAGAGCTTAGTGTAGCCATATTAATAATTTGTAATCATTCACTACAAATCAAGGCAGTGGTTTGTGCTGGCACTGCAGTGCAAGCCTGCCAAGAATCAGCTAATGGAAATCAGAAGCCAGTATTTGGACAGTTCTGCAACACTTTCTTCTCCGGTACTGCATAACATCTCATGTAGCATTACACAGGAAGATTACTAGTTTTTCTAATACCTGTGGAAACTGACTTCCTAAAGCAGATGGTTAAGAACTATATTAATTTGCCACAATATGCGTCTAGTGTTTACCAGTAAAAAAAAACTGCTGTAGGTACGTTAGGCTTCAGCTTCTTCCAGGTCTGCAAAACTAAATGCTAACAGAGTTGCCACTTCCTCACTATGCTATTAGGCTATGCAGCAATTTCAAGCAATGAGTTCATAGATCCATTGAGCTACTTTTGATGTCCTGTAAACACAGCAATTGTGCTAAATCCAGGTAATTTACTTGAATTTGAGTTCTGTATAATCCCCTGAAGACTGAGCACTCACAGCTTGTCCCTTCATAAAGGGACAACAGAAAGCAAGTAGGAGTGTACTTTCTGAACCCTTTTCCTGCAAAATTTCTTCTATTCTAGAATCACTTTTCATATTCAAACTTCTTTCGTGTGATTTTGTGTGATGGCTGTGAGAAATTTCATAGCAGTGACTTTTTGCTTGTCAGAGACACCAAGGAGGGTGTTCCAGCATCACCAAAAGGTGTTTTCAGGATCAGTGATAGGACAAAACAAAACCATTCACAGGTAGGATATACTTCCTGTGTGCATCTCAAATGTTTCCATTTTAGTTCTAACCATATTGTACTTTGAATGGTCTAGTTTATGGTTACCTCTTGGATCGCTGATGAGGACCTTCACACTGTCTGCAGATTCTAATTCAGAAGTAGAAGATAATGGTAGGGGTTTTTAATGAAGATCAACCCTGGTGTTGCTATATTCAACTATCACAGTTTAACACTTTATAATATGTGTCCTTTGGTGCCTTAACAGCTTGAAATTAACATTTTTCACTTAACTTTTCTTTTTATTAATCTATAAACTATGACAGGCACCTGTCAATGCTTCTTTAAGGACCTATCTATGTTTTTTGCCTGCTGGCTTATGTTTTTGGCTGTTAGAGGAACAGTGCCCTTGGAGATCAGTGTCATTTCTTGCAGAACCCTGACATCTTAGTTTACATTTTTAATTAGAATCTTCTGTAAATCAGTCAGATAATCTGCTAAAATCAACACTCCCACATTTCAAGCCCTTCATTAACACAGCAGAAACTTTAATGATTTGTTTCCTTACCAGCAGAAAATTACATTTCTTTATATGATTTGCCTAAACAACCCAGCAAAATGTTACTTTGCATCCATAAGCCAGAACAGTAATCACAGAGTGGTAAACATTCAAATAAGAATTTTCTAAATTAATGTTCATGTTAAATGGATTTTTAAACTTTAAATACAGAGATGTGCACTATCCATACTTTGTGGCTTATAATAAACCTCAGGGAAATAATCTTTATTGCTTACCAATGAGCAAAATAATTATGTTCTTTTAATAATTCATAACATTTGGTGTTGTTTAATTTAGGGGCTCAAAAATAAACAGTTTTTTATTTATACCATATTCTGGCTGATTATTTAAGGTGAACACAGGTTAGCTGGTCTGACAAACATTTAATAAATTATACTCTTATGGTGGATCAACAGTTGCTGCATCTCAGTGTAAAGAAAAGTTTAATCAATAGTGATTGCTTCAATGCCCAGAAAAGTAGGTAAGGGGTTAATGTTATGCATTAGGATGGGGCTTATTTTAGTGTCAGAGGGTTTACTTTAAAGCTGAACTTCAGACAAACAGCTAAATACACTGCTGAAATATATACAAATATAGGTGAATTGTGAACCAGTGTGCTGCGCTTGGTATTGTGATACGTGCTATATTTATACCACAAACGAAACCAATATAAGTGATTAAATCCTACTTGCAACTAAATGCAATCCAAAGGTGCATATGTGCATGAACGTTAATAAATACACGTGTCATATAAATATGGTGAAAGTACGAATATAAAACTGATTGGTTAAATATGATAAGTTAAATAAGTTAATGAATAATGCATATGTGTGCCATAAAGTGAAAATACAATGTGGATACTAAATGGTTGAATTATATACCAGGTAAATTAATCAGTCTGGCAATCGGCAACAATAAATAAAAAGGACAATAATTTAAAGGAAGACTGATGTATAACCAATCTAACACATCTAAAACCACATCTAATGGTATAAAGTGAATAAATATAGGTGGATAAATATAAAATTGTATAAGCGAGGGTTGTAACACCAATAGTCTATTTTCTACCGAATGTTATTAGAAATCCAGTGTCTTTTGTTTATACTTCCATTGATGCGTCCGCAAAATAGAAAAAGGAAACCTTCTCTGTAAGTTTCTCTGTCCTCTCCTGCCGTCAGGCTACACTTCCTCTCATCGGCGATAATTAAACAACCTCCAAGGCTGGAGAACACTCCGGAGGGATCAACCAGAAAGCCGAGGGGGAGACCGACCGAAGGAGAGAAGACAGGATTTAAGTGCAGATGTAAAATGTTTTATTTATCAAGTAGTTTAAAAATGATTGCACTTACAGACTTCCAAAGGTACAACAGCATAAGCAACTTATAGCTAGCCTCTTTCCAGGGTGTCAGCGGGGAAACGACACACTCCTTTTACGCGTTTCGTCGTAGAGACTTTCTCAAAAAGGTGTTGTTTCCCCTCTGGCACAGGAGCTTTATATAGACCAAATAGCCAGGATACGCCTTCATTTCAATGACTGACATGTGTTCCTCTACCTAGTTAGCCAATTACACATCAGTTCAGCTGTTCCAACATATGTGATAAATGCCCTAGGACAATCCTCAATCAGTGTTTCCACCATCTCTTTGAGGTATATACATTAGTAAAAACAATTGCACAATTAGGTTTGCTATTGAAATACATAGATCATGACATTAAAAATGCATTAGCAAAATTCATTAATATACATTATACATTTTAAATTTACTAGTGCGTGCACTATACATATAAAAGTATATATAAAACAGTATAAAAACAATATAAAAACAATATAGAAGATTAAGAAAGAGCATAAAAGAGGAGATAAACGCATTGTTGTATATAAATCTAATATCGGGGAGTGAAGAAAATGCCGAACACCATTAGCAATGCAATATAGCTTCAAATGCTTATGTTTAAAATAATAATCGCCATTATCCATTTATATGGGGGAAGGTTAAGGATATGCCACTATAGAAAGAAAAAACTAAAAAAGGGGAAAAGACTAAGCATACTTAGATGGAGACATCTAAAATGAAGTGACATAATTGTCAAAAATTGGTACATACATTAAACTAAAAATTAAAAATAAATAATCAAGAGGAAATAATTAAATGAGCTCAAATTAGTAAAAAATGTCGTAAGAATCCACATACAAGACTAATTCGTGTGGGATTGGTTTCAGGTTGGTCTCATAGGGTATTGAGACATATACAGATAGTGTTCTTGCTTATAAGGTAGAGTGATCGTATATGACAAATTGGGGGTTCCGGAGGGGGTGAACAGTTAATATTTTTGTTTTTGACCAATACTAAGACCATTATTCCCCTTCCAACTTCAACTATGTTATTCAATATATTTTAATCATCAGCCAGAAAGCAATTTAAGTCCAATTCTATATTTAAGCCCTTCGGAGTCATGGTCTCCATCATAAAAATCCATTTTGTCTCGTTTCTAGAGACTTCCCTTTTCATATGACTGCCTCTCCAGTTTTTCTTTATTTTATCTAACCCCATAAATTTTATTCCCTTGGGGTTGCAACCATGCTTTTCTTTAAAATGTTTAGGGACACTGTGGTCCACTTTTCCCTTTTTAATATTATTAATGTGCTCCCTTATCCTAATTTTTAATTCTCTAGTGGTTCTCCCTATGTATTGGAGACCGCAGGGGCATTCTATCATGTACGTGACATGGGTGCTCTTGCACGAAATAAATTCTCTAATTTTAAAATTCCTCTTGTTAAAATTCGATTAAAACTCTGTTATTTTCTTTTTCTGACCAGTTAAAATACATCCTATACACTTCCCACACGGATAGTGAGTGCAATCAGTCCCCACTGGGAAAAGTGATATAAAATATTAGTTATTATTAGTATATAGTGGCTAGAGAGAACTACAAATGATGTGGCAGATAGGACAATGTGTAATGACAGTTCAGCATCTCCTGGTTACCTAGTAACCAGGCGCTGCTGGACTGCCATTACACACCCCGATGCATGTTTGCATGTGTATGTGGGAATGCGGGGGACTTTAGAAACATTTTTGTGTTATTTTACATTTTTTTATTTGTGACAATTTTTCTTAGCTTCCTTATCTTTATTATCAAAGGGAGATCGTGTACTGATCTCCCTTTGATCTCCACCTAGAGCTTCGCTGTGCCGGTCCTAGCTGCACCGGGCACAGCGGATCTCGGGACTGGCAGTGGCGGCGCTGGCGGAGGTATGGGGGGGCTCACACCCACAGCTCCTGCAAGCGATCTGGCATTTCTAGAGACGCTCGATCACTTGAATGTAAACAGCCATCGCTGGCTGTTTACATGCATACAGTTTCCGCACTCATGTGCGCATTGTGCGCCGCACATGAACGGGGGGAGGGGCAGGACGTCTTAAGACGCCCTCCTGCTCCTACAAGACTCCTGTCCGGCCCTTCACGAACAGCCATGGACGGGATGTAGTTAATATTGATTGTAAGATGCAATCGGGGCTCCTGCAATACAGACATGTAGAAAGCTGTAATAAACAAGATGTGCTGGTCTATAATATTGCAATTTTTATCTTTTTTCATATCTTGTGTTTGATGACTGTACTGGGTGAAGTCATGAAGTCATAACTTTTTGCAAATACAACAATAGACATTGGACTGGTGCCACTACCTTTACTTTGCTTGCAATAGTAGCCACACACACAGAGATATTTGTAGCTGACTTACCCTCTTATCCTTTGTAGCCTTTACTGATGAGATCTCCCTTTCTAAATGCCTGCATTAGACCCCACCACTGGATTGCACTACTACAACAGCAGGAGTATCCATTCCTCTGCAGCATTCTATCAAATGTTAAATTACTAAAAAGTATAATATGGAGACAAAAATGTCTTCAAAATGGCTAAAAACCTGTGTCACCAATGTTCCCAAAGTATACAAAAAGAGCCCCAACATTTCCCCCTGACCATTTCAAACAAGCTATCCTAACAAATCACTTACCTTGTCCTTTGGATTTGCTCCCTCATGGGCCAGACCAGTGAAATATTAACCCCTTGTTAATGAGGGAGATTCTGCTGGGCAAGTGTGACATTGGCTCCATTAAGCTAAATAAGTGTTTATGCCACAAAATCAACCCTCTGACATTTCCCCTAATTATCAAATACATTTCCATCATAATGTAAGCCCCCTCTTAAACAATATCTCCCAACACACTAGCCTTATGAGCTAGAATCACACCAGCAAAAAGGAATACAGTTTGCTGGTCCCCAGCAATGCTAATTCTCACCCTAACACACTTACAGCCCTAGGGTGACAAAATTGTTTCTCTATTAAGTGCAGTGAGTGAGCAATTATCGCGTGGATATGTGCCATTTAGCACATATCAGTTATTTCATATGAGAATCCAAAAAGAGAAGTATCCCCCGCTGAAATAAGAGTGTGGAGTATAAGAGGGTTAATGCCCTGCATTTTGTTTACTATATATTCTATTGAATTTATGGAAAAGGTAATAAAATAAATGGCATGGGAAACTTTCAAGACCCTAGTTTCCCTAATAAATCTTAGTGAGATTCATTAATTTTGCATAAGGCATGGGTCACCAAACCTTAACATACTTTACGACTTTTTACCGGTTTACCAGTTCAGAGTGAATTTAGAGAGCTCTTTATTTAAAAAAATAAAGCAAGTGTGTCTTTAAAAAAACGTATTTGTATTAAATGAACAAGTAGGGGGTCCAAATAGGTAACTGTCAGTTCACCGGAGAATGGGGGGGGGTCCAAAGGAGTAATTTGTCAGTTCAGCAGGGGATGGAGATTCAATTCACATTGTCTTCTCATATTGCCTTTTGGGTGACCAAAAAAGAGCATAGTGTCAACATCGTTCTGGCGTTTTGAGTGAGTTTCCCTACATTTTTTTACCAGTTCACCACTTTAAGTGGTAACTTTAGAGAACTCTTTATTTGAAAAAATAAAGCATTGGTGTATTTTAAAAAAAACGTTTTTGTATTTTTGAGCGTACGTCCCACCAAAGCATTACTTTTTCAAAACATTTTGGAGAGTGAAAAAGGGTTAGAACCCCTGTTCGAATTGCTATATGGGGCTCCATTTGAGAGATAACCCCACACTTGCTGTCCTGTTGACAACTGTTTCACCAGACAGGAAGCGAGGAAAAATGCACAACATGGACATAGACAGCAATAAAAACTGTTCTAGAGCAGCGGTCACCAACTGGTGGTCCGTGAGAAAATTTTGGTGGTCCCCAGGCCCCTCTGATGCCGTGCAGGCTGGGCTGTCTTTGAAGCAGCACGGAGGCTCCGGGGCTGCCTCTCACTGACTCAAGCAGCGGCTGTCACAAGGAATGCGCGGCTCTCAGTACAGTGTGGGCTCTGCAGGAGGCAGGGCATCTCATCAGTACCCGGAATGGCTGCGGGACATAGAAAGAGTGGGGAGAAGCCAGGTAATAATTGCTCAGTGTGGGGGAAGGGGAGCTACGGGGTGGTTGGGGGCAGTGCTGAAGCTAAGGGGGGCATGTGCCCCCTGGGCGCCGCTGGCAGGGCCAGTGGCAGATTCGATAGGGGGAACAATTAATATTATTAGTGGGCCGGGCGGGCGGCACCGCTCCCTCCACCAGCACTGCCACTCCTGCAGGCACACCCGCACGTATGTATGTGTATATATACTGTATGCAGGGCTCAAAATTTCCACTCGCCCCCTCACAATTGGCGAGTAAAAATTGCGAGGGGGTGAGCGGAAATTCATCGGCCGCCGCTAGGAAGGGGGGTGGGGGTGAAACTACCGCTGCTTCTGTGGCGATCGCTCTCTCCTCTCTGGCCGGGGTGAAGGGAAGACAGCCAAACTGATTCCTCTCCTCCACGGCCGCTGCAGCTACAGAGCGGCCGAGGAGGAGAAGAATCAGTACGGCTGTCTTCCCTTCACTCTGGCTACCTGCAGCTTCCTCCGCCCCCTCATCTGCCATGGGCTGGGAGAAGACTGCAGCTGCTATTGGCTGTCTCGTAGTTTTTGCAACACTGGACCTTAAGGGAGGCTTCAGTTGTCAACATAGAGGATTCCTCTCTTTATCCCCCCACCCTACCAGCACCACCACCAGGAAAATGACATCTAAATCAGGAGAGGAAGAAGAAAAGGGCGGGAGAGGAAGAGGGCAACTAAATCAGATCAGCTGTGTGCACTGTAAGTCCCTGTTCTTTCTTCCTTACACTGCTGACCTCTGTGCGTTACATTACTGACCTCTGTACTGCTGACCTCTGTGCGTTACATTGCTGATCTCTGTACTGCTGACCTCTGCACTGTGCGTTACATCAGTGACCTGTACTGTGCATTACATTACTGATCTCTGTACTGCTGACCTCTGCACTGTGCGTTACATTAGTGACCTCTGCACTGTGCGTTACATTACTGACTTCTGCACTGCTCACTTCTGTACTGCACTGTGTATTACATTACTGACCTCTGAAATGTGTGTCACATTACTGACTTCTGCACAGTGCATTACATTACTGACCTCTGTACTGTGCGTTAAATTACTGACCTCTGTACTGTGCATTACATTACTGACATCTGCACTATGCATTACATTACTGGCCTCTATACTGTGCGTTACATTACTGTCCTCTGTACTCGGCATTACAGCACTGACTTCTGCACTCTGTGTTGTTACTGATCTCTGTACTTTGCGTCACACTGCTGAGCAGGCAGAGTTACGGCCGGGGCAGGGTAGGAGTTAGGTGGGGCAACTTGTGGCGAGTAACTCTTAAGGCCTGACTAGTAGCTCAGGGCCTGAAATTTTGAGCCCTGCTGTATGTGTATATATATATATTTGTGTTTTGTTTTGTTTCCTCATTTATAAATGTATTATCTTGTGTGTTTGTATATATATATATATATACACACACATTTAAAAATTCATATTAGTGGTCCGTGGGATTTAAAATTATGAATTTAGTGGTCCATGAGGTCCTAAAGGTTGGCGACTGCTGCTAGAGTAAGGTTCGAGCCTTCCTATACTTTAATAAAAGATGCATTTGTATTGCTTTCATTGTTGCTGTTGGAGATGTTCCTTTATTTCTTTATCAACCCAAAAATAAACAAAAAAAGCTTTACATTGACTTTAATTGTAACAAAAAGGGTTAAAAAAATCACTTACAGAAAAAAAATATTAACAAATCAAAATCTCCCAAGGGGATCACAGCAGCAGATCAGGCATATTTTTCACAATGTCTTTATTATTATTAACAAACTTAAATATATAATTGAACAACTTTTTATGTTGCACTGTATTTTTTTCTGCTCATGAATGTTTACTACATAATTCTGCACCTTCAGAATTTATAATAACAAAGTAAAATCAGCCAGTTCATCCTTGTGCCCTGTCACATTTTATGGATTGCCTTACAGCTACCTGTTTGTGCCTTTTGAAATTGTGATCCTTTATCATCTTGTCATCTAAGTGATTCTATGGTCAGATTAATGGAATATAAAAATGTCACATCAGTTATGCCTGATATTCTGGGGAAGAAAATCCAGTATTTCATTTTGGTAAATAACTTCTATTGTGCTATACGTTACACAATACTTTGAATTTAACCTATAAGCCATAAAAAAAATTTCAGTTAGCTAGTTTGGTCTCAGCACCTTAAGCCCTGTCAGCCCCAGAGAATTTATTTGCAGATTTTGCGAATGTATTGGTTTTGAACTGGCATTGAATTGGCATTTGTAGTTTATCCAAACATATTATGCATTTTGGTTTTCAGGACATATAGGACTTTATTTATGGCCAGTTTGGATAGCTATTTTTATTTAATAGGTTTTAATTAGGAAAACATAGTTAAATTAGATTAAGAAATAAATTTTTTATTATTATTACCATTATTATGATTTATATAGCGCCAACAGTTTGCGCAGTGCTTCACAATATAAGGAAGACATTACAATCACAAGACAATTCAAGACAAGATGGTAAGAAGTGCCCTGCCCGTGAGGGCTTACAATCTAAAAGGGAGGGGCAAGTGATACATGAGGAGGTGGCTGTGTGGGGATGAATTCTTTAAGACATTGATATTTCAGGGGTTAGGTTGCGGTGGGATAGGCTTCCCTGAAGAGATGAGTCTTAAGGGATCGCCTAAAGGCAGTCCGTGTGGGAGATAGACGGACTGGTTGGGGTAGAGAGTTTCAGAGAATGGGAAATACTCTAGTGAAGTCTTGGAGGCGAGCATGGGAGGAGTTGACGAGGCAGCTGGAAAGCAGGAGGTCTTTTGAAGAGCAGAGAGGACACATTTGCCCCTTTCACTTATATATAAATAGAAATGCCCCAGATATGCACCTCAAAAGATAAATGACAAAGCCTTCTCACTATACAGATGTGACATAAGTACAATTTTAAACAGAGTGGTAAACTAGGAGAACTTTTATCTCATTCAGCATTAGATTACAATGCATGCAGGGAAAAAAAGAATCTGTTTCAGTAACTCATTCATGTATTATTAAAGTCCTTTTAAAAACTCTTATTTTTTCCTCTAAGAGTAATAAACAGACATTTTTTAATGCAGGCTGGCATATTAAATAATTTTTCAGAAATAAAATGTAATCCTTCCTTAATATATATATATACGTGTGTAATTTTTTTCTCCCTTGTTAATTATGGTTAAAAAATAAAAATTCCAAAATATGTCTCTTTTTTGCATAATCATGTAAATATAAAATATATTGCATATTAATATTATGCAGATTTCTTTTTAGCCAATCATTGGAGCTTGTATAGTCTACTTTAATTTCTCCTTTTTTTTGTGACAAGTTTACAGTGCTCATTATCTTAAACTAAGATTTGGACACGCAAGCAAATAAGTTAGGGGATCGAAAGGTCCGGTTTAGTCAGAGAAAGTGAGGTAAAAAGAAGGATGCTATGGCTGTATAATATTTTAAATTTTAAATATAGAATGTTTAACAAAATAGTAAGTGCCATATAAGCAAGACTTTTAGGACAACTTTAATACTAATGATTATTCAGAGATATGTTGTCATTCAGTTAAAATCATATATAAATGATCTAACTTTATTATTATTGTTTACAATTTAACTGTATTAAAATCATATATACATTATTTTGTATTACTATTGTATACTATTTAATTGTATGACAATATGTGCGAATATTTGTTAATATTGAGAATATCCTAAACGTCCTGTTTAGATGAGGCTTACTATTTTGTTATACATTCTATATTTACAATCTTGTTTTACAATTAAACCTTTAAGTCATGATAGGATTCCCTAGAGTATAGTTTAGCTTAAGATATCTGTATCTATATAGAAATTATACTCCCACCTTTCAGCACCATAACATTTCATTAAACAAATGTATATCAAATTTTAGTTTAATCATTTATAGTTTGCCTTCAAATGGAATATGTACATTTTGAAATATGAGGGCATCAGCCTAATCATTGCTTTTTTACCTTTCAAGTCAATGATCTGGAAAAAGTATGCAGGATAGAAATTTTAACTTCACTGGTTGCATGCCTGTTCTAGGTCACTCACTCATTAAGCAACAAAGCAATGCGGGGTGAGCAAAGAAAATATAACAGATTCCTTCATCAACGCTTACGAGCATGGACCGAGGAATCTCCCACTGTTTACATTTTATTCTGACAGTGGCCGGTGGCTGCTATTAGGGTACCCGAACAGAGGCGGCAGCTGATCAGCTAATAGAAGGATACTGGCTGAAAGGTTGCCAAAGGGTCAACCACTGTGTGAAATTTGCATAGTGTATGGCTAGCTATAGGGTTATGGAAATAGTCCTGGAGCTTGCAACTTTTAAAAAACAAGTCTTCAAAGGCAGCTGCAATATTTTTATCATGACAGATCATTTTAAAATATTACTAATGACTTAAACCTAAAATAAAATGATAAAATGAAAAATGGATAATCACAAAATGATCATACATAGTAAAGATAATTTGAATATATTAGCAAAATGAATAGAAAATAGATAGGTGATTGCAGTCCAATCTTATTCTAACCTTAAATAAAAAAATGAAAAATCATACACTAGAATTTTACTTTTTCATTATGACTCCTATATAAAAAGGTGTTACATTTATTGTTGTTTCTTAAAAATGTGACTCACCTTTATTTTTTTATTGTTGCTTTCTTAATACTGTAATATAATCACCCTGCAGTTGGCCGTGAGCTAACATCATCAAATTTGTTTCCATGTATACCAGACATGTACATTTAAAATGGAACTTTGAAGAGATAGCTTTTGCTTATATAAAAGAGATATATCAAATTATTAAAAACTGAGGAACCATATTGCGAGTGAGAATTATGGATTTAAGAATATTTAGTATTTCTACAAATCATAAATTTAAAAATATATTAATTAAATAAAATAAATGTTGCCATCAGCATAAATACTAGTTGAGTCATCAAAATGCTGTATATGTGGTTGACTCTGTTTGTAAGTCTGTTACTCTGTAACTTTTTTTGCCATTGCAGGTAGTAAACTGAATACCTGGTTTATCTTCTCATGTTACTGACCCCCTACTGGGTTGTCTGTAAGAATATGTAAAGAAGGCACTCCAAACAGAAAAAAGTAGAACCGGCTGTCTCAGTATGACCCAACCTCAGGTGGGCCGATGGATGGCATCTTGCAGAGGACCAAATAAAGAACTACCAACTTAAATGTTTCTCATTCTTCTTCAGGAACACTGTTGCATAAGATTAGCCCATACTTTTTAAAGTGTTCTGAAGCTTAAGAAGTCAACCCCCTAGTAACAGGGTAACAAAGAACAGGGAATCTTTTTCCGGTTAGAAAACATTGTGACATCTTGGGGGTGATTTACTAACCTAAACACACGCACGCACCAGGTGCGTGTGATTTTCACACAGCAAAACGTATTTATCAACCAAAAAGTCTCTAAAAGCATATTTCCACTAATGCCATATATGGAAAAATCATGCACATGATGCATATATAATGCTGCTTCACAGTTTAGACAAAAATGGTTAGCTCATGCATTTACATTCCTGCATTCATCAACGCAAGCAACACAACATAGAGCTAATTTACACAACATCACCTTGCAATTCAATGCTTGGCTTTGCACAACACACCTGCTGGGTGTGTACACACTACAAAGGTGTTTAGATTCCACCCATAGATCATGCTGGGAGGGAACACACTACAGAGGTGTATACATGTTCGTGGTGTGTTTATAAGGTTAGTAAATCAACCCCTTCTGTCAGTCAGGTCATTTAGTTTTAACACTTTAAAAGGACTTGCATGTTGGCTTTAACCACTACAGTACCGGAATGTTAAACCCCCTTCATTACCAGGCCATTTTTCAGTTTTCAGTGCTGTGAAAGCTTGAGTGAACATTGCTCCATCACACTGTATCAAATATAATTTTACATCATGTTTTTTTTTCCAAAATAGTTTTTATTTGGTTTTATAAAGACATTATGCATTTTTAGTGCCATAACAGAACAGTCGAAACAGCAATAATCATACAGCTTCCATTAAGCAAAAAAAAGAAGAAAGAAAAGTCACGGTTGTGACTTGCATGATAAACATCACATTAGGTCTCAATATTA
Source organism: Nanorana parkeri (assembly GCF_000935625.1). Taxonomy (NCBI): domain Eukaryota; kingdom Metazoa; phylum Chordata; class Amphibia; order Anura; family Dicroglossidae; genus Nanorana; species Nanorana parkeri. Next base: position 507,591 of record NW_017306832.1, read on the forward strand.
TAACAATTAAAGATGGCTTGTAAGAGAGAGATCACAAAGAAAGAAAAGGAAAGGACAAGAGGAGCAAGGTAAAGCGAGTAAAGTAGAGCGAAGAGGAGAACACTTCTCACAACATTATGTCTTAGGGGACCACTATTTCCATTTTTTGTGGAATGAGGTTAGGGTACCGCTTTTGAGTGCGTGTAGTCTCTCAAACTCGTAGTGTAGATCAAGAGTTTGGTGTGTTTCACGCAAAGAGACACTATCTGGGCTTCTCCAGTGGCTCACAATTGTGAGCTGGGCTGCCAGCAGTGTGTGGACGACCAGTGCTCGGAAGGGCACCGGGAAACGATCGACTCCTATGAGTAGAAGTCCAAGCGCTGGGTCGGGATTAGTAAGGCATCCAGTCGCTGTCGATATCCATCGAAAAATGCCATTCCAGTAGCTCGTCAATGACTTACATCTCCATAAAATATGGAGAAGGGTACCAATCTGCCCGCACTCCCTCCAGCACAACCCAGAGTTGGCCGGGGCAAATTTCGCTAGGCGATATGGAGTAAGGTACCATTGCGTGGATATTTTGTGGTAGAGCTCCCAGAGGTCGGCACTGTGACAGAGCAGCAGGCAACCTCCCACGAGTCTTGGGGAAAGGACTCTCCCAGCTCCCACGCCAAGAAGGCTGGCAGTTTGGTAAAAGACTTCTTTTGTTGAAGTAAGTTGTAGAACAGCGATATGCCCCCCTTCCGGGCGGGCAGTGCTGAGAGGTGTTTCCACACCTGGGCCGGCACCTGAGGCCAAGCTGCCAGGAGGGAGGTTTAGGCGTGTTACATCATGTTTTAAGACTGATAAAGCTTCTTTTGGTGGTATTTAACAATTACTTTCCTTACTTTCTGTTATATAACATAGCAAGTAAAAATGATAGGACAGTATGAAAACCCCCCAAATGACCCATGGCCCAATAAATGATGTAACAACAGCAGGAGCAGCAGTTTCTGCAGGCCCTGGGTACACACACACGCGTCCACATGAGGAGGTACAGGCATGTCCTCCAAGAACAATCTGGCAGCGCACCGGACATTTATGTAAAGTGATTGGTCCTCAGTAGGTTAAAGTGTATCTCTAGGTAACAGCCTTTTTTTTTGGGATAGAGTGGGTGAGATCCTCTGTCAATTATTTATCACTGTCTGTAAGAGGGGAAGATTCAGCCTCTCTATTTGACCATTGTCACTGAAAAAGAAATGCGTGTAAAACCAAAATGTTTGAATTGTCGCTAGATTAAGACATAAGGGGAATCTTCCAATGGGGGCACCTGTTTGGGACAGTTGTCTAAGAGAGGAATTCCCTTCACTTTGCGAGATTTCCACTAACTTCCTGTTGTGTCTCTGGGACAGAAAATCACATTTCCCCAGTGGTACACAGACAGCAAAAAACAAACTGGCAGGGGTTTTTTCATTACTAACTCTTTTCAATGCTAAAAGTTTGGGCTATACATACACTTTCATGCAATATATTGTCAATGACATTGTTAAATCCAAATATTCAAGCCTCCACAGTCTCATCATGAGGTCATAGGACTGTGCTAAAAATCTCAGCATAGTCATATCACAGTAACTGCAAGCAACACAGTACTGAAGTCCTTTAAGCACAAGTTAAACTTTGTATATTATAATTCAAAAATTGGCCATACAAAGAGTGAGTTGACTGTTCAGTAACGAATAATGCTTGGATATCTTCTTTCATCTAGCATACATAACTGCTATTGAATGATGGGTGAATGATGCACAATTCCTTGTTATCTAGGAGGCAAGCATTAGGAGTACGATAATTCCACAAAAAGCCAAACCAGCGCCAGATAGGAAACTTGTTCAGCCACAAATTAAATCTTGTGTTCCAGGCAGGCCGCCCCGTTACAGATGAGGGCTTAAAAAAGAAATACCGTGCACCTTTCCTGGTGCAAGTCTGACTGCTAGGAATCTGCATATATCCTGAGATTCATGTCCAACGCACTTTTTATCCACCTCTTTTGTGAGTACCATTTATCACTTTTAATCTTTCTAAACACATAAAAGAATTATTTGCACCAGGAAAGACACCCCGTTTCTTTTTTCTTTTTCTTTTTTAAGCATTAGGAGTACCCGGTGTTCTTTATTCATCTTTGCTTTCAATAGTGTATGCTTCATTTCGTTAAACAGTTAAACAAGAATTTTGTATGAGATATGAAATGTCCACTGGAAACATTTTTCAACTTGTATGCTTCTAATCAGATGGTCTGACATGATATGGCTGTGTTATATTATGTACAATAATAAATTCATATATATATTTTTCTTAATACTTTAGATCAGTTGGCCTATTCCAAGAAGTATTCGCTACTTATTTATTTGTGCTAAAATGAATCTGTATTCATTTTAAACTCAATAACGTGCCTTCAGACATAAAAAAACAGGCCCCTAAAGTTGCCTGCTTGCATTTTATGTAAGAAGTAAGTCTCAACTTCACCTCTAGAACCTTATTTCTAAATAGTGAGGTCAACCAGCATAGCTATAATCAAGTATTTGGTACAGGAGGTAAGATGGGCAGGTATGAGCTCAGTTTAAGAAGCTGAAGTTGAGATCAGCATAATAGGGCTCTCTGTGTTTCCTTTGGTATTTTGAAAACTGCCCGTAGGTGTCTGCTTTTTCATGTCTGCAGTTCAAAGTGAAGAAAGGTTCACTTTACGGGGAATCTGTACTGAAGCATGTAGGAGAGCTGGGATTTTCAGTACTAAAGTTTCAGTAATAAAACTAGTTGTTTGACTGTCATATTGAACAAACATTAATACTTTTGTCCCTAAAACACATTGGATAGTTATCTTGGATTTCTATGATGGAATAAACCCTTTTGAACCATTTTTTGTTACTCTTGTTTTCTCTCTTTGAAATGATCTTATCTTATATCCGGTTCTGTTTCTGGGATAGGAAGGGAAATCTTACTAGCAGGACACAGAGGGCAAAAAAAACTTAACAGGAGTCTTAACTAGTGGTGAGCAAATATGCTTAGGTTTGATTTGAGAGCCATTTGTTGAACTCATAAAAAAAATTCCTGAAAAAGCAAACTTCATTCTGAACCACACTAAAGTCAAGGTGGGGGGAGGAGAATCTACTCTGGAAGAAAATACCATTCAGCAAGAAGAGGCTCCTTTGTTTTGTGCAACTTCAAGGGCAACATGTGAAAAACACTGACATTATTCCTTGAGTTACATACAGCATAAACACCCCTTTAGATTTATATTAAAACAATATTTTAGGAAGAGTTTGCCGCAACAATTTTTTATCTAACAGTAATAGGCCAGAATTGAGCAGGGAATGTAGAAGACGCAACAAATCTAAAAACTATTAGAAGGTTTACACTTCGAAAAAAACAAAACTAAAGCGCTCAACTCCATAACATCTTCCTGCTGTGCAATATCACACTGTATTTTCTAAAAAGTTTAATAGCATGTCAACATAAAGAGCACAAAAGCACTTACACTGAAAGAAAAATTAGAGTGCCAGAGACACTAGTCAGACATTTAGCACAGTGAAAATCATTCAAAAAATATTGCACACACACACTGCACATCATGTAAGTGGTTTTACTAGGCTGCAATGTAAGATGGAGAGATGAGGCAGGTTTTATTACTGAATGCACTTTAGAGTGTATTATTTCTGAGACAAAGGCCTCAAGGGCTAAACCACATCCCAATTTAGGTGTGGAGGTAAAAAGGTGAAAGTTTAAATTTTTCTAATTAAAACAGAATTTACAGGCTACATACAGCATCCATAGTATTTTTACAATTTCTTGTAGGCCTCTTGACCTAAACCACCTCCCCAAATAGCTTTAGAGGAACAAAGCAAATATAACGTTTATATGTTTTAGATTATTATAGATGTAATTTTTTTATAGACCTCATTGGCTAAATCACATTTCCATTCACCTTAGGAGGGGCAAAAAGGCAAAATGTATATTTTTCAGATCACAGGTGCAATATGCCACACCCAGCATATGTAATATTTATATAATTTCTTGTAAAGCTCATTAGCTAAACCACATCACATTTAGCTTTGGATGGCTCAAAAAATGTAACGCTTATATTTTTCACAATTGAGATGGAAGGGTTATAAAATGTGATTATTTGGGGCAATAAACTGTACCACACTAGTATACGATGATGTGCTGCTAGAAAGGACAGTTTTGCTTGTGTTCACGCTTCTGACCCATAAAAAGGACTACAAGAACCCAAGTAAAATTATATAAAAGTTAAATATAACCCTAAAAAACACCTAAAACACAAAACCCCACACACCAAACCTAAAGCACTAAACCCAAAACCCTTTTTCCACACTAGAAACTTTAACTCAGTAGACTCTTTCGATTCTTGGACTCAGCCGACTCATATGATTCTTAGGGGTTGATTTACTAACCTTATAAACACGCCACAAACAAGTATACACCTCTGTAGTGTGTTCCCTCCCAGATAATTACACATTTACAAAAAAAATTAAAACATTTTTTTTTTAACCACTTCAAGACCAGGTGTTTAGACCCCCTTCCTGGAACAATTTTTGGTTTTAGTTTTTATTTATTTGATTAATTTTTCACTTAACATTTTTTTCACTTAAATGTATTGATAGCATTAGGACCAATGTTCCCCAGGAGCTGCCTGACACCATTTTCTGAATCAGAGTCCTCTGATTCGGATCTTCTATGAAGTTTCAGACAGCTCCTGAGCTTCGGTTCACTTGCTTGTCAGCCGACTTAGCAAGTGAACCGAAGATTCGATTCATGAATCGGTTCTTTTGGATGAACTAATTCAAATGAACCGATTCATTTAAAAGATCCAAACTTTTTATCTCTACTATCTACTTCAAGTTTCCAGGCACACTGAAAAAGTCTGCTGGGAAAACTGCCTTTTATACAGAGGGTGAGGCACATTTGAATTCCCCCATCATTGGCCCTTCTATGTCATCTGACCTTAGTTCAAAGGCCAGGAAATGCATGATTGGTAATCCAGAAATATTGCTTTTGAGAATGCAACTTTGTCTTTCTAATAAAAATTAGAAATATTCAAATAACCTTGATACACATATAAATATACAGTGTTTCCCCGAAAATAAGACACTGTCTTATTTTCTTTTTTGCACGGAAAAAGGTCACTCTCAGGATCTCAGTTAATTCAAGCGAGGTACCGTGATAGGTTGCCACCCGTGCAATTAGTCCATCTGTGAAATTTCCTTGTTACTAAATATTCCACGGTCAACTGTTAGTGGTATTATAGCAAAGTGGAAGCAACTGGGAACAGGAGCAACTCAGCCACAAAGGGGTAGGCCACGTAAAATGATAGAGCGGGGTCAGTGAATGCTAAAGCGCACAGTGCGCAGTAGTAGCCAACTGTCTGCAGAGTCAATAGCTACAGACCTTCAAACTTTGTGTGGCCTTCAGATTGGCACAACAACAGTGCGTAGAGAGCTTCAAGGAATGGGTTTCCAAGGCCGAGCAGCTGCATCCAAGCCTTACATCACCAAGTGCAATGCAAAGCGTCAGTGGCGTAAAGCACGCCGCCACTGGACTCTAGAGAAGTGGAGACGTGTTCTCTGGAGTGATGAATAACGCTTCTCTGTCTGGCAATCTGATGGACGTGTCTGTCTGGGTTTGGTGGTTGCCAGGAGAACGGTACTTGCCTGACTGCATTGTGCCAAGTATAAAGTTTGGTGGAGGAGGGATCATGGTGCGGGGCTGTTTTTCACGGTTCGGGCTTTGCCCCTTAATTCCAGTGAAGGGAACTCTTAAGGCATCAGCACACCAAGACATTTTGGACAATTTCATGCTCCCAATTTTTTGGGAACAGTTTGGGGATGGCTCCTTCCTGTTCCAACATGACCAGTGCACAAAGCAAGGTCCATAGAGACATGGATGAGGGAGTTTGAGGTGGAGGAATTTGACTGACCTGCACAGAGTCTTGACCTCAACTCGATAGAACACCTTTGGGATGAATTTGAGTGGAGACTGCGAGCCAGGCCTTCTCGTCCAACATCAGTAGCTGACCTCACAAATGCACTTATGGAAGAATGGTCATCTTTGCTCTTCAAGCTTTCATGTGGATTCCACATGGAAATAATTATCTGCCTTTAATTGTTTCTGGCCTCCTTGGCTCACTTTTGAAAGCACCTAAGGGAACCTGCCTGCTGACATATGATTGGCCCTTAATAACATATTACATACTGTATACTTCAGCATACTTGTAAAGGCAGAATACTCAAGTGGGCTCATTTTATTTGTGCAAGCGGATTAGGTGTGCACTTGTATAATTAATTTCAGACTCAACAGGGTCTTTCCCTTCTTACTGCTCTTATTATATAACATAAAAACCTATCTAACCATTTTACACTGTCGGAGAGCTAACTTTTTATGTGACTAGAAGGGAAAAGTAATTAACAACTGTAAATTATGACATTCTGTGGTTTACAGTTATTCATTATTATAGCTTATAACACCCAACCTTGCTAAATATAATAAAACTGTGTTCTATAAATATTTATTTCTAAAGTTATGTACAATGTATAATTGTATACATACCTTGTAAATCTTCTGATATTACATAAATTAAAAAGAATAAATTACCATTTTCCGCACATCTAGAGAATTATGTACAGTTGTCTATAAGAAAATGTAAGCAGAGCCTGAGAGGATTCAGAGAAAGGAAATCTAATTAATATGATTAAAATGTATGTAAAGCCCAAATGTTCTATTTTTCTTTCGTTTTAAAGTTAAAACCCTGTCAATTTTTTGCTGTCTCTCTCCTGCTTGGGAGAATTGTCTTTGCTTCCTGTCCTTTAGACACATCTGGAAATGAGATTAAATCTCTCCAAAGGGAATGGAATTCAGATCTTAGAGTGTTGCCATGAGAGCATTTGTTACTCTCCATTAGAGAATTTTGCATCACCTCTTGCTCTGATGACAACTGAAGTTTTTTGGACATCCCCTCACTTTCCATTTCAGGGAAAATGGTCCTCAGGACAAATGACAGATAATCTTCTTAGCAGGGACACAGATATAAATACAAACTTGACAAAGGGTCTAACCCTTCCCTACTCTATCCAAAACTAAAAAAGAAATTGTTTTGCTTTTTTATACTCTTATAATAGGTAAATTGGAGGTCAGTATAAAACATCTAACAAGCTATTTTCCTCGTACTGTGCAAGTAACATACACCAATCTTTTTTTGGACTGACATATTTGCAGTATTTGGGATATCTGAAGAGCGAAGCATAGAGAAATTCTAGAGCTAACAGAAATAGGTGTCAGAGGAATAGGATCCAAAGAGAACAGACAGGAACTAGAACTCTGGTCTTGGTTCAGAGCCTTGATATTCATTTTGCAGCAACACACAACATTGGGTCCTCTCTGTGTTGCCAATTGCAGATATAGGCTCTTTCCATTTAATGAGTGCCCAGTCAAGCAAAGTAAAGTAAAGTAGAATCTCATCTTCAGAAAGGCAGGGAGCTAATCTGAATGAACAGTAAAGGTCAAAATACACAAACAGGATCAGAAGCCAATAGTTTCTAGATGAAAGTCTCAAGATTAGTAAAACCTTTTCCACTGTTGAATGATGTTCAATGCAGTTTTACCAATGAGATATGTTGTCTTTGAGGAGGACCCTTTGCTTGGGATTTCCTTTTGTCAGGCATAGGTGTTCCATGAAAAGAGACCTAACATTTCCAGAGGGGAGCTAAGGTGTAGCAGCCAGTAACAATTTACTTGTAGTACACATGATAAAAATGTCACCTTCAATTCTATGACATGTCAATTCTTAGTATAAGTTATATTTTAACAGACATACTACTCTTCCAACATAAATAATATTTTTGCAGCTGTGCTCTAGTTGATGTATAACAAAAAATATATTAGATCTGTGTAAAGAATTTCCAAAGAATATGTCTACTATATTTGCGACTCTCTAAAATGTTTGCTTTTTTTGGTAAAAGCCTCATGCTACCTTTGCCAATGAAGAGTATTTTTCTTTGAACTAATTTTCTTGTATAACATAAAAGCCTCCCAAGAACATCAAGAGTATATTCTCATTTTTTTAAATCCAAACCTAAAGGGGTTAATGAAATCTATAAGATTAAAATCTGGGAAATAAATCTTGGTTTATTGTACCTTTTGGAGAGGTGTCTTCCCTTGAGTGAAGTTTGCTCTCAGAATAGTATCAATAGTGCATATTGCTTTTTAGAGATAAGAACTTTCTTCATGTTTGTGAGATTATATTTTTTTTAGCACATAGATAGGCCTTTAGCTAGAATCGTTCCCTTGATGCAATTCAGTTTATATATCAGTTTGAGCTCTCTTTTTTTGTTATTTTTCTCCTGCTTTACTTTTTTACTTGGACTTCAGTAGAGTAGTTTATTTGAACCTAAATGCATTATATATAATACAAAAAGAACATTATTTCCTACATATAAATACATAGGAGTGTATGACATAAGATCTTTACTGAAACTCACAAAAGCTAAAACTGAATTTAAAATGGCTCATCTAAAAAAAAATATGGGGCTTAGCAAAGTGAAAAATCCAGCAACGGTTTCAGGCAAGTAAATTGAGACTCCACTGACATGCCCGCAGAACAGTGTTCATGCAGGTTATGTGATTTTATGGCAGCGTCTGTTCACATGACCTAGAACTAGAGTTCGAATGGACTTGCTTAAAGGGACTACTTAAAAATTAAAAATAATTTTCCTATTTTTAATTAATGATAACATGGCTCTACACCTGCATGCTAATCCCATACCAAGGGTTCTTTGTTTTTTATCTCACACACAAATCCTGGGCAAAAAGTCCAACAACCTTTTAACACACTAATGTCCAATCAGACACTCTGCGAAGTGTGGATTCTGAATCCTGTGGGAGATTTTTCAGTTTGACACTCATCTGCTTGCCTTTAAACAGTCTGAGTTAGCCAATACAGGCAGTCCCCGGGTTACATACAAAATAGGCACTGTAGGTTTGTTCTTAAGTTGAATTCGTATGTAAGTCGGAACAGGTTTAAGTGTAACTCCAGCCAAAAAACATTTTTTAGTTTTGGATAGCAGAGGGAAGGGTCACGTTTGTTTTGTTGTCTGTTCCTGTTGTTCAGAAGATTATAATATCATTTAAAAAAAACTTTTATTACCAGGAATCGGGATATAAAATCCTTGCTAGATGGTACTCCACCCCCGAGAAGCTGCATGCGATTTTCCCAGGGGCCTGCGGCGACTGCTGGCGCTGTGGCTCCTCCCCGGCAGGCATGTTACATATCTTCTGGTCGTGTCCGACACTGCTTCAGTTTTGGACCCAAGTTCACACAATCACTCAAAAATTCACAGACAATCAGATCCCCATGACACCCTCTTTCTTTCTTTTACATCACAACACACACTCACTGAAGGGGTATAGAAAGTCGGTTATTATCCACCTGATTAACGCTGCTCGGGCCTGCATCCCGGCCATGTGGAAGAAAGCTTCCCCGCCTTCAGTGCAACTATGGCTCAGCAAGGTCTGGGACATTAGACACATGGAGGACCTTACCAGTTCCATAAAGGGGACTGGTACTCGGTTCAGGACTACCTGGTTCTGGTGTGATGAATACACGTCTACACAGGAATACCTAGATCTATTGGTCTGAGAAAGCCGGATCTCTGGGACCCCTGCATTTGCCCCTCTTCTTCCCCTCCCGCATCCCTCCATTCCCCCCTTGCTTACCCCCTCTACTTTTCCGTCTTTGTCAATCCTTAGCAACCCTACCCACAGAATGTAAATACTTACCTGCCCCATTGACATGGCACCGGGGAGCCTTCCACGAGTCTTCCACCCGAGTTATACCACGGTTGGGCGGCCCGCACATTGGGATATGGTTGGGCTGCGCTGGCGGAGGTGGGCTCGACTCCCTCCGCCTGTGGCGATCCACTCAGACGATTGGGAGCCCATAATGGGATCGTACCACCATCCTACAGGCCCACAGTATTGCCAGCACACGATCTGACGTATGGTCAAGTAGGGCCTTCTCTAGGTCTATCTGCCATAGGGTTGTGAAAGTGGAAAGTTTTCAATATGCTGTATTTTCCACTGCTTATACGATGGGAGTTGTTTTCTCCGCTTGATATGTACGATTGTATGTTTGAACAAAAACAAAAAAACTTCGCTAAATAAAATAATTTATTTTTTAAAAAAAACTTTTATTTCAAATGACACACCAAAAAAAGTTTTTTTTCGATTTTTAATTTTATTTTATAAACTTAATTTTTTTATTATTTGTTTCCATTTTTCATGTTTATTTGTTTTACTTTTTTTGTCTTTTTAATTTTAGTTTAACTTTATTTTGTAAACTTTTTAATTTTTTTTATTATTTTATTGCTGGGAACAAGAGACAGTCTGCTATTGGATATTTCAAATTGCAATAGCCAATAGCAGGCTTGCTATTGCATCTGCCCACTACCTGCTGTCAATCAGCATAGGAGGACCTGATGGAGAACTCTCCAGTGGGCGGGTACAATAGCCAGCCTGTTATTGGCTCCTAGCCTGCAGATGTAGAGGAGGCAGAGGAGCAGCGGCCGGACACGAGAAGCGGCCAGACTGGGGGAGTGGAAGGGCGGTAATCCTCAATGCTCCCAACTGATCAAGGAAACCATGGTAAATAAATATTGTAATTATTTGGCAGATGTTCTGTGGGCACCAATGAATTGTCCAGGCATCCTGTCCCAAGAATTGGTATTCCATCCTAATTCTCAGTTGCTTACCTTAACAACCTGGCTGTTGAAGCCCAGGTCCTCAAGAACAGTGTTTTTTCACTTCTGCTCCAGAGCTGAAAAGATATAATATGCAAAACCGCTGGATTTCAACAATGGATTGTTCAGCATTGGAACTATGCATATAAAAATTAAAGCTGATTTCTGCTAAGTGACAAAATTCCTTTAATAACAAAATGGGTCACAATTGTGCATTTAATTTAAATAATTTTCAACTATTCTATGTTTT
>NW_017306832.1:518701-521425 GCF_000935625.1 Nanorana parkeri
AATACAGTGGATCAGACCCCATTATTTGGGGCCTTGTTATTCACTTCAAAAGACAACTTTTCAAGCTTTAATTTTTGTGATATTGTATACAAATTCACAGTGTCGAATCCTTTTACTGAAAATTGCAATAGGCACAAGAAGCCGCTCTATTTGCATTGTCCCAAATGGCATGGCCCCTTCCCATCAGGCATCAACTGCATACAAGTGTATCCTCCCCTGAAGTAGTAGGCAGGTGCAGTTCTGCTATCTCTTGTTTATTACAGGAGCATGAAGTTTGCAGCTGGGCCCTAGACTTCTGCCTAGATCGCCTTGTGGATACTTTGTCTCTGATTGACGTGCATCGAAAGGTTTTGGGCCTGTTGGCTAAAGACAGCCAGTCTGGTGGTCAATGGCAGAGGCAGTATAGGCAGGTGTCACACATAGATAAAATATTGAAACTTCCTATAAAAATTACTTCTTGAAATTAGTTTCTAAGGCCTTTTACTTAAAAGAGTGCACTTGTGTGCCTTTCTACCCTGGGCTATGCTGATGCCAAGCTTAAAAAGATGCATGTAGCAAAGTAGGTTTATACATGGCAACACTCAGAAAAACATTCACTCACTAGTACAGCTACAAAAATCTTGCCTGCAGCATTTATGCTATACCTGATGCAGAACCAGTTACGTCTGCAAGGTCGGATGGTATACAGCCTGGAGCCAGACATGCTGGATGCTCCTTTGTATACAGTGCCAATATGATTGCCATTACTACGTTTAGAAAACTAAAATCAACACCTGGACAAGTGATTAATCAAGCCTTGTCTGTGGTTTATGCAGCTGAACAACCCATTCAATTAAATAACCCACAGAGTCTCCGTCTGCAATTGCAACAATGTGGAATGCATTGAATTTTGTACTTTGTAGGCTTGTGCAATCATTATTTTGTGGCAAGCTGTCAAGTCACACATTACCTCCTTCATAAAGTATTCCTATCAATAGGTCATTCATCATTTTAAATTAGCTAATGCTTTCCACAGGAAGTCAATGTTTATTACAATAAATAACACACTACAGCTCAGACATAATCCTTTGCAAATGAAGACAAAAAGAAAACAAACTGTCTGATTTTGCTTCTGTTCATAAAATATTGGAACAGTTTAGCTATTACCTTATAAATAATTTTAATTTGATAGGGGCTAATCACTCTCAGGGGTGTTCCTGCCATGGCAGAAGGGTAGGCTGTAGGAGGAGACAGAGTCATTCAATCTGCTTACATGCAGTCAAAGCACAAATTGACAAAGACCATTCACTGTATAAATCATATCCTTGAGTTAATGAGCACATCCATCAAAGGCAATTAACCACCTATAAGCAGCTGCTTACAGGACATATACTAGTACTTGAAAGGCTTCATTGCAGTAGTGGTGATTTTAATTGAACACCGTTAGTGTAAGATGTCAAGTGATTTACTGCAATAGACTAAGTAGAAGGAACCACATATGTGATTCAAGCTACATCTCTGTGATCACTATACCACGAATCACATTCCATCATATAGTGGCAGTGCAGGTAAAGAGGTGCTCGCCTATTCCCTCCTACCTCACACATTTGCGATTGGTCAAGAAGAGAGCCCATTATAGTTATGGACCAATAGGTGGTGATGAAAGGAGTGAGTAAGCTTTGACACTACCCAGCAGTGTCAGAACGTCTAGCAAAAAGTGGTAGGAGACGTTAATGAGAGCTGATGCAAGTACATGCAGCCACCTTTAGCCTCCTGCACTTTATACCTGCTATAGCTCTTTTTTTTCAATCTATTTATAAACTATTTATAGGGCCATTCACCCTGGAAATATCTGTGAATGTTGGTTCTGTGTGGATATGTGCCAAAATTGATTTTCTTTTAGTTTTTTTTTATTACCAGGAAATGTATTGTCAAATGTTTTTATGTAATATCGGATTATGACCACTAGATGGTGCAGAGCAGCATAGAAAATAAATCAATGTTTTTATTATGCTCCTTTTGCTTCACCTAGTGGCCATAATGCAATATTACATAAACACTTGGAAATTCTTTTAAACTTGTAAAGAAAAAAGAACTAAAGAACATTCATCTGGACATATAGGGGGTGATTTACTAACCTAAACACACGCACGCACCAGGTGAGTGTGATTTTCACACAGCAAAACGTATTTATCAACCAAAAAGTCTCTAAAAGCATATTTCCACTAATGCCATATATGGAAAAATCATGCACATGATGCATATATAATGCTGCTTCACAGTTTAGACAAAAATGGTTAGCTCATGCATTCACATTCCTGCATTCATCAACGCAAGCAACACAACATAGAGCTAATTTACACAACATCACCTTGCAATTCATGCAAGGCTTTGCACAACACACCTGCTGGGTGTGTACACACTACAAAGGTGTAGAATCTACCCATAGATCATGCTGGGAGGGAACACACTACAGAGGTGTATACATGTTTGTGGTGTGTTTATAAGGTTAAGGTTAGTAAATTAACCCCAAATTCTCACACAGCAAACTGTGACAGATATGCACAGAGTTCGAATAATTGTTTATTAATAGGCCTCAGAGTCACTTTAAAAAAAAACAAAAAAGTAATGGCAGCACTTCTCAGGAAATATTAAAATAGGCGCTTTCTGTCAGGGGTGTAGAAACGGGGGGGGGGGGATAGGGGAGTTAAACCCCCCCAGAGGGTCCTGGCAGAGGCTACGCAA